>NC_043751.1:15166585-15466585 GCF_902148845.1 Salarias fasciatus | reverse complement strand
AAGTCTGATTGCTCAAACCAAGAGTTCTCAAAAAGCGCAGCAAAAAACTGATTTTGAACTACCAACAGAAGCACTCTGCGGTAATTCATTTGTGAGGAACACTTATTGACAGATAAAGGCAGCGTAATCAGTTTTGTTGGTATTTGGGTGGCTGTAAACCAGAGCACTATCATTTGTAAACGGAGGATGGCACAAATTGTTATTGAAGGTGATAAGTTGTCCTGATAAGGTATAAGTCATGCACTCTTGCCCCAGATAAGGGCAAAAACAAAAAAAAAAGAAAAAGAATTAGTGTGACATTGTTGTTACCTTCTTTCTGAGTGGGTCTGGATGTGCATAAATCTGCTACCGAATGGACATTTTTTTAATAATCAAAACAGTCACAAGAACAAGAAGAAGTCCAGTTCAGTCTAACTCTAGCAGCATCCTGTGGCTTTAATTCAAATCCTCCAGGAATATATTCCACACAATGAAACACTATTTAGTTCAAATCTGATCGCACAATGATTATGTGGAGCTCCAGTGAACATAACATAGATAACTTTGCAATTTCTTTATATATTTAATTAATTAATCAAGTATGATCATTACAACCTTCTTTGCTGGATAGTATTAGCAACGTGCCTGTGAACAGTCTTAGATTTTATTTTTGTGGTAACAGAAAAAAATTGTGACTCTGCATCTTCTGAAATGACCTTGCAACTGATTAAAATTTGACTGACATGTATGTTATAGTTGACATACAGTGTATAAGAAGTGCCGCAGGAACTTGACACTTTCTCCCTGAGTCATTCCCCTATCATATCTCCCCACTTCCACATCGGAGCACACTACACAGTAGCAGTCATTTACAGTTGTAGTACTGTTGCTCAAATCTGGCATTGATTTCATACATAATGAAAAACAAGACTCCGTGGTTAATCAGTAGCTGCGACAACCTTTGCTCTTCTTGGGAGTTTTCGGGCAAGTGTGAGGCAGTTTATTGCCGCTCTCAGATCTTCAGGGGGAGAATTCCCGATCTATAAATGGAACATGACTTCTTCTGGTTAGACGCAAGGAAAGGATTGAACTAAACTAAAAAGAAAAAAAACAACAACGACAAACAAACACACACGTCCGGTGTGTGGGGTTCAGAGCGAGAAGTGTCTCTGTGACGTGCTCTGAGTCACGAGATGGCCATGGTGCAGACCAAATCTTCAAGAGGTCAGTTTTACTCTTTACTCTCATGGTACGGCTGTTACTAACATGTCTGCTTATCTAAAGGCGGATTTGAGAGGCGACGATGTTTGATATCAGTTCAGAAATGATTTTCGTTGAGTAGAATGTCTTTGAAGAGGTAATCATTCCTCCCTCGCATGTTTTTGAAGTGGGTAGCTGTACTATAGGAAATATATGATTAAAATGAATACAAAAGACTTAATCTGTCAGTTCTGTTAACATCTTTTCTTCCAAACCTTTTATTCTTAAACTACTTGCTTGTTTGGTGCTGTGTTACATATCATTGGGAAAGACAAAGTGAGTTCTGTACAAAGTGTTAATCATTCATAGGTTTACAGTATGAGGTGTGTGAGTTACCGACTATCACTGAGCCTGTTTCAGTCCAGACATGATCCAGAAGGAAAATTAAAATTACAAAGACAGTCAATTTTAAACACAGCAAAAACGGAATTAACTTGAGTTGAAAGTTAATGTTAATCTCCTGTTACATTACACAGTTTTTAGTCCGTTGGAAGTAACAGGTTCGTATCTTTTTCCCATAAAGACATAGAGGGGAATTCATAAAGCGGGAAGCAAAACATATCACATACCTGCCACTGATGAAATGCGTCATAATTCTCTGAAATGCATGTGATTAAAAAGAAACATACTTGCATTCGGATTTGAAAGGGGAAATGTTGCCCTCAGTGTTACAGTGATACCTTTAAATGTTTTATAAAGTGAACAAATTCAAGTAAGCCTACATTAAACCAGGATAAAACAATTATTATATTGAAATATAATATAAAGAACTTTGCCTTAAAGTTTACTGAAGCAAACGTCTCTCCATCAAAATGCCAGCACAATATCAACACTACATCCTGTTTGGGTGAGGGAAGGATACGTCCGTCAGCAAACACGGGGAAACAAACAACCTCACACACTCATGTTCACACCGAGGGGCAGATTCGGTTCACCAGTCACCTCACATGCATGTCTTTGTGGGAGGAAACCATAGCACATGGAAGAAGCTCAGACATACACAGGGAGAACGTGCAAACACCACACAGAAAGGCTGAGCTGGTATTTCAACCCATGACCTTCGTTCTAATGTGTATTTCTGTGATGCTCAAACTTTATTGATTTATTTCTTTTCTCTTCTTCTAGATATTCTGGCTGATCAGGGCAGTCCTCTCCTGCAGGATCATGACATCCTGTCCTTTCCCAGCTACCCCAGCATGCAGTACCCGTCCATGGAGCCGAGCATGTCTTCCACTCCGTACTACTCCAACCAGAGCTACTACCCGCAGTACGGCGGGGACGAGTGGTACTCCCACACCGGGATATACGAACTGAGGAAAGGGCCGCTGGAAGGCAGCTATGAAGCCGAGATGGAGGAGGGGTCTCCGGTCCTGCCGGTGGTGTGTAAAAGGACGCGGCACCTCTCGCAGGCCGGCAGGGTCAAAGGGGAGGAGCTGTGTGTGGTGTGTGGAGACAAGGCCTCTGGATACCACTACAACGCTCTCACCTGTGAGGGGTGTAAAGGTGAGAGGGCAGCATGCTGGTTGAAAAACTCACAATAGCTCCTGGTTGTGAAATGAAGAATTTACTTCCAGTAAGAAAAAGCAAAAAAGAAAAGGAATATTCACTTACTTTTTGTATTATGAAGGGAGATTTTGTCCTATTCAAACAAACAGGTCTTACGTAAGAGCTGTTTCTGTGAGGGTGCAGTGTGCAATCAGCTCTACACTAAATGCAAAGTCTGGCTTTATCACAGCCAGACTGAGTTTGAACTGTCTGCAGTACATTTCCACTTGGTCGTAATATGTTGCGGTAGTATTTTTTTGCAACTCAGTGACTTTTGGCCCACTTTTAAAGACTCATGTCATTTGATGCACGTGTTTTCAGGACCAGACAGTGATCACAATGATGTCTGTAGATAAGTGGGAAGAAGTGTGTCAATTTGCGGCATTTAAAATGTAATTGTTATCAGTGTCATTTTGTAGGAATTTACTATCAGGATTTTTTTTTTAACCTTTTTTATTTTTTTTATGAAGCTGCAAATTTAGTCCGATTCCTGCCAAAAGACAGGGTGAACGGACGTGAGTGTAATTCCACACGATGCGGCTGAACAATGTGAGGAGTGCCGCAGTTGACCTGTCCTGCCATTTGACTGAGAATAGGCTCAGGTCTACCAGCCACTGCTGCCAGATTGGATTCCCTCTCAGCTTTCTGCTCCACAAAAGGGCGAGCAACCCGACCTCAGCTACGCCAACGCATGTCATTGTGCCTAATGATGTCAGAACGTCTCGTAAATGTGTGTGTGTGTGTGTGTGTGTGTGTGTGTGTGTGTGTGCGCGCATGCGTGTGTGTCTGGATTGGAGCCATGCACTGGTGTCCGTAGCGCAGTCAGATCAGCATGTAACCAATAAAGCAGAGTATGAGCAATGAATGAGTGGATTTTAATGGATTTCATCAATATTCATCTGCAAGTCAGTGTCAAGAACTTTATGGAAAATAAAATCCGGGATAAAAATTGAAATTTCTTTGCAGAACTTCCAATTGTTGACATTGTGTTTTATCATAAAATGCTAAAATTTTGGCAAAAATTGTTTTGAAATGAGGGAAACAAGGACAAAATGCTTTCATCATCTATCCATCTATCTATCTATAGGTGCACTTCCTCCCTCGCTAATGATCTTGACATGTTTTGACCACGTTCAGGTTTCTTCAGAAGGAGCATCACAAAGAACGCAGTCTACAAATGTAAGAGCGGCGGGAACTGTGAGATGGACATGTACATGCGCAGGAAATGCCAGGAGTGCCGGCTGAGAAAGTGCAAAGAGATGGGCATGCTGGCAGAATGTGAGTACTGCTCCTTTTGCTCAGGGAAGATAAACAGCTCATGCCTGTGGTCACTATGACGGTCAATAAAAACAATGCATTCTGTCCACATACAAAACCCAACTGTGTCTATTTAGCAGAATCAAACGAGGCTGTTGAAGGTAAGCCCCCATTTTCCATTCTGACACGGTCTGTTTAATTTTACCAAGGGATTGTGTGTCGGTGCATATCACAAGACAAAAGATCCATCTTGTGTTACTGTTACGGGAATAGAATCAGTTGAATGGATACCTTAAGCCCCATTCAGACAAACTAAGCTCTTTAACAGTCACTGGTGTCAGCAAAAAACAATTTACAAGTGTGGCATCTGCAATAAGTTACTTAAAAACCTCTGCCTACTTAGGTTTTTTTTTTCTTTATAGCAGTGATCGCCTTCAGCTTGAGGGCAGAGTTTGTAAATATGGACATGCAGTTTCTCTGAAGCAGCAGCGCAGGAGGACCGGGCCGTTAGTCACGAAGTCGATTAAAAGCTGTCAGCTGAAAAGAGTGGGAGGACAGGCCCGACTCCTGTTGCTCATAAATAGTGCAGGGAAATCGTGATGAATATTGCAGGGTGGAAGTATAACCAGCATTCCACAAAGATAGAGTTATTTAGCCATAGTATGAGAAGACATGCTAATTAAACAGAGTCTGAAAATGGTTTTCAATAAATGAAAGAACAGCGCTATATTTCCTCCAAAAAAAAAAAAGAAAAAGCCAGAGGTGAAAGATTGGTGAGAAAAGGCATATCACATCACTGTCACATCTGATGTTTAGTTTGATTTTATTTTTGCTTCTATCAGTTAAACATAAATTTAATATACTGAGCAATATAGATAACTTCTCAAGGGTTTGCTGAAGATACAAGTTGTGTTTTCCCATATAAGTCTTTCTGAGCTTAAAATGTACTATTCCCCCACTGTAATGTGGACATATTACCTTATTTGTTGTGTTCCTGTGTTTCTTTCCTCATCATTACTTTATTTGATCAAGTAAAGACTTCGTTGAGATAATCTCTCATTTATCATCTGATGTAAATAAATGATTAATGATAGAATAATACCCGGATTTGTTATTTAATTTAAAAGTTCAGTAAATAATAATAATTGAAAAAAAACGGGATTAGAAAATGCTGTGTCAGTTCTCAGAAAGAAAAGTTCATAAATTTGATCTAATTAAAAGAGTCGAACCTTTAAATCTGCTGCTGGAGGAAAATCAGTGTGATATTTAACAAGTGTTAATCTTGGTCTGCAGGCCTGCTGACAGAGATCCAGTGCAAATCGAAAAGGCTACGGAAGAACACCAAATCCTCCCCGGGACAGTCGACCGGCGACGAGACAGAGGGAGCCGACAACACGGACAGCAAGCAGGTCAGCTCGACCACCAAACTGTCAAAGGTAAACACAACCTCAACACTCGTTCGGCAAACTGTGCAATAAGAATGCCTCCACAAACTAATGTGTGTGTTTTTTCTCCAATGAAATCCAGGAAAAGGTTGAAATCACCAAAGAGCAGAAGGCGCTCACTAAAGTTATCGTAGAAGCTTACAACCGACACCAGATTCCTCAAGATGTTGCCAAAAAACTGGTAAATCGCATCATTCTTGCTCGCGCAGGACATAAACTCATTTCAGAGTCGAAAGAAAGATTTCTTCGCTTCATTTTGGGATTTGTCTAGTCTTTATAAAGGGAGCAGTTTTTGTTGCCTTGTCTGCTTTTTTCTTAGAGGACTTGGTTTTTCATTGTTTACCGGGATTTTTTTTTCAATTCCAGCTACAAGATCAATACAGTGTGGAGGAAAATTTTCTCCTGTTGACAGAAATGGCAACGAGTCAAGTTCAAGTTATAGTGGAGTTTACAAAAAGTATTCCAGGTATAGATACCTACCCAGTTTCCCCTAACCCTAACCCTACTGCTGAAAGAAATAAAGTGGTTTGATAATGTCTGGCCTTTCGTAATGAGTGTTATTCCTCTGGCAGGCTTTCTGTCTCTAGATCATGAGGATCAGATTGCTCTGCTGAAGGGCTCGGCTGTGGAGGCCATGTTCCTGCGCTCCGCTCAGGTTTTCAGCAAAAAGATGCCCAATGGACACAATGGCATTTTAGAGGAGAGGATACGCAAAAGTGGTGAGTGCACTCAATGTCTCAAAAAACCCAATAAGACACGTCTGAACTACCATTTTCCAAAATGAAACACTGACAAATAATTTTATAACCATCCCATTTATTGCTCATCATCCTGAATCATGACCTTCAGCTGTTTTGGTCTTTTCCTCCTCTGGCTGCCACCAAGCAGCTCCGTCTAGTCAGATCCCTCTTAAATATTTGATCTGCCTGATCTGCGTGATGCAGAAAGATGTGTGCTGACCTGTTGATCTCTGGCTGGGTGTAGGTTACACACACACACACACACACACGATACGGTTTCACTTGGTTGGTGTGTGTGTAAGACGCACAAAAACTCATTTTTTTCCCTCAAATGTCTTCTGTTTCTCTGCCTTCCTATACAGTTTATCTATCATCTATATATACCACCCATTAAATAGTTTACTTGTTTGGATTTATATTATTTATTCAAGGTGTCATTGTGCCAACCAGTTTGGACAGTTAGACAGGCAGCAGTGATGGCAGAGGTGTGTGTGTGTGTGTGTGTGTGTGTGTGTGTGTGTGTGTGTGTGTGTGTCACCCGCTCCCCCGCTGGTGCTCGGGTGTGAACGCTGGGGATAAGAGATATTCACACTAAAGGCCAGTCTGGGAGAATATGGGAGCAAAGCTGTCTGAAGAGACCATTGTTTCTTATCAAAACATCAAGAGTGCCATTGTCCACTTCTCTCCCTTTGAGCCCTGCTGGCATTTCTGAATGCTTGATGATGTGTCCAAGCAGACAGACACCCGCCGCTAGTTTGGAGACCATCGAAAGCAGGAACTGTTGTCATTATGTGACTGCAAAGTGAACAGAAACAGTTACAATAAATAGAGACGCTACACTTATCATTAGTGAAATTGCAAAATGAATAAGGTGGTTATTGTAAGGTTTTGCGCACTAAGGGACTCTGTAGAAATTTAAAGATGATAAAAGCTGGTTTTACTGCAAAGGTTCACAAGAACATGTGTGAGTGAAGGTTTAAAATTCAGGCGCTGTGTGTAATTCAGGTGCTGCTGTCGAATAAAGAAAACCATGTACATGCTGTTTATATTAACGGCTCATTGTTATAGTCACAGAATAAATGATGTGTCTAATGTGGCTTTTTTCTCCTCTTCCTTTATTCATCCTTTTCTGCATGTTTTACCACTGTGAAAGGAAACCAATGATTTACTGTCTTCAATCATTTTGAAATTTGAATCGACGGTGTATTCATAATCATATTCAGGACTAGCTCCTTGCATGTTTTTAATTTTATCTCTCCTCTTCTTAATCATACTGATCAAACATTGCTCACATTTTTTATTTATTTTTTGCCAGATTTACAGCTCTTATCTGTTATACAGTACTGACTAGCTGATCACCTTGGAAGATTCTGATTTCTAACTAAATAATGTAAATATTAATGTTGAAATATTTTACTAATTGTGCAGGTGATCATATTGATTTATGTCTAAACATGTATATATTTTATTGTTATATTTTTAAAACTGACTACATTTTATATTAGTTGTCTGACCATAAATGTTATTTATCCTTTTTACAATTTGAGTTTGACATTAATGGCCCATAATAGAGCTGATTGAGTGTGCTGGCTCGAAGGTGGGACTGTTACATAAGGCAGACTGTTTTTCTTCTCTTTTCACATTTAATGCTCTTCATTCTGGAATAGTCTTTTTCTGCTCAAGCCATAAAACTGCCCCAATACTCTGATTTAGCAGAATATCTTATTCTTTGCTGCATTTGCTCTATCATCCATCAAGTTTATTCCTCACAGGAGACATGAACTGGCATTATTTCAATAGGGTTCTTCCAATTCTGAGACTGTGGGTCTCCCTATGAACACATCTTTCTCAGAGCACTTATTATTATTTTTACACAGAACAGAAAAAACTAGACCCAGAATTCAGATACAATCTGAAATGCCCTTTTCTTTTCATTCTTCTTAAAAGGCAATAGTCAACAAAAGCATAGAATGGCATAAGCAAGATATGATGGTGCTGTTCGCTCCCAGCTAATAGGAGTAAAACTCAGGCTAATTTTTGGACAATTGTAAAATACAGTACTTTTTGGTGGATATCAGACTTTCCAGGAAAATTTCACAATGACATATTCTGGCTTCTTTACAAATCACGTAGTGTGTACTATGGCAAAGAGAGTTGGCAGGAAAAGGACAAATAGAGGCTGAAAAACAATTGAAAAAAGATCAGCCGAGGGAAAGTCAGTTCCCTGAATTATTTTAAATGCAGTTAAACAAGGTAAGCAATGAAACTTGGTTTCTTCTATTTTTTTTTCGAATACTCTTTGCAATTAAGTCTTGGAAAAAGCCAAGCACATTGTTTAATATTTTACTCAAAGAGCAGTCTTTAACACCAGAGGTTCCCAACCTGTTTGCACTTGAAGCCCCGGACCCTCTCTGAACCCTCGACCATAAACTCGACAGTAAAGAGAACATGAAAGCATTTGGAAACACACTCAGACATTTTACAGTACTTTGCAAGATGAAATGTACAGTTTCTGTGGTCTGCTCTGGAGTCTACAAAGTTTCAGATCATTGTTTGTGGTCATGTGTGCAGATCCAATTTTGACAGCTTCACAACCTCCATGTGATCCCATGGGGGACTTTTGAACCACTACTTCAAAATGATAGTTTCTGATCACAGGAAAATTAAATGGTTATGACCTCTCTTTCTCTCAACCTCCTTCTTTATGACCTTTGGTTATACATTACACAGATTATATTTATTTGAGACAGTCTGTTCACAGTTTAACAAGGGAATCTACTGGATGGAAGTTTTTCATTTGAAAGTCAAATCTGTTTGTGTATCATAGATGATGAGAATGGTACATTTTGCCGAGATATACAAACTATCACAGTGCAGCGTTTCCTTTTAAGATAACTTCTCTTTTGTTCTTTTACTGTCTTCTAAAGTCGCTTATTCAGAGGAAACTGTGGTTAATACGCTAATTATCTCCCAAACACACGATTCCCAGTTTGTACTGCTTGTCTCATTCTGTTTATACATCAAAGTGTTTTTAGACAGGAAACTAGACCAAAAATAGCTTCCAAAAGAGGTTTGGGCATCTTCTGTTGCATTTACAATGAATTAGTGAATAAGCAAATTTTACTAAATGTCCGAAGTGCTTTGAGATTGTTGAAGCAATGATAATGTGTTACATAAGTGACGTCCATTTACCATCCATGTTGGTCTCTTTGCAGGTATCTCTGAAGAGTTTATCACGCCAATGTTCAATTTTTACAAAAGCATCATAGGACTCCACATGTCATTGGAGGAACAGGCTCTCCTCACAGCCATAACAATCCTAACACCAGGTGAGTTGTAAACAACTTTAAGTACATCTTGAAATAGTTTTGTAATGACTCTCTGTTTCTTTGCGAGTCCTCCTGCACAAAATGAACCCAGCTTATTGCACATTTTACTCTTCTATTGGGTCCTTTCCACCAGCTAAACATAAGCGCCATTGAGCTTTTCTAAGTTGCTCTCCCAACAGCTCATCAGCCTGTCAGTCCTCTGCCCATCAGGCAGCACATTAGCCCGACATCTACCATGGTCTCTCGCTCCTTCGAGAGCAGATCCCTTTTAAACCCAGCCATCTACTGGGAGAGAGAGGGGTAGGTGCAATCGGTGATGACTAGTCACAGGTGTTTCCGCTTGCGTCTCTCCAGGGGCTTAGCTGAGTTCTGCTTGATGACCTCTCCTTCACAGCTGACCGTAGCCACGTCCCACCACCATAAACCTCCACTGCCCAACTCAGGCAACTAAGCCGTCCTACCTATCTGCCTCTCCTCCACCTGCCCCCCTCATGAGAAAAAGTAAGAAAGTCCCCTTCAGCCATCTTTACCCTTGGCCGGTGGACTACCTTGTGTTTAAAGGGCTGCAAAGCCAGATACCACCAGGTGATTGTGGTGTTAGTACCTTTCAAGCAGTGGAGCCAATAGATCTGAGTGTGGTCCGAACAAGGGATGAATGACCATACCATGAGGTAGTAATGCATTGAGTGAACCGCCCACTGAATGGTGCGGGCTTTCTTCTCCACCGTGCTGTACCTGCTTTCTCTCCGTGAGAGCTTCTTAGCTTCTTACTGATTTGCAACATGGGGTGATTGACCCCCCTCAGCTGCTGAGACAAAACGGCCCTCAGCCCTCTGTTTGACATGTTAGTCTGCAGGACAAAAGGGAGAGAGAAGTTAGAGGTGTGAAGCAGTGGCTCCTCACAGAGGGCCTGTTTCACCCTCTCAAACGTCAACTGGCATGGCTCCCTCCACTGAACCGGATCTGAGACACCTTTTCAGGTGAAGTCGGTAAGTGGATTGGTCAGGTCAGCAAAGTTCAGAATGAACTGCCAACAGCACCCTGCCAGCTCCAAAAACCGCCGAGCCTCTTTTTTGGATTTGGGGCCACAGGCAGGCTGCAGGTGCTGCGGTCTTATCGACCTGTGGCAGCGCCCACCCCTGGGTTGGCAGTGAAACCGGCACATCTCAGAGACCAGAGCACTGCAGCCACCTGCTGCACATACTCCTTCCACATGTTACTATAAATGATCACATCATCAAGGAAGTTGGCAGCATACGCAACATGAGGCCACAACACCTGGTCCATGACATGCTGGAAGGTGGCAGGTGCCAAACAACCCAAAAGGAAACGTTACAAATTGGGACAAGCATTACGGAGTGGAGAAGGCCGTTTCCTCCCTGGACTCTGGAGATAAGGGAATCTGCCAGTAGCCCTTGGTCAAACCCAATGTTGTGAAAAAGTGTGCCGCGCCTATTCGTTCCAGGAGCTTGTTGACCCAGGCATTGGGTAGACATCAAAACATGGAACTTCATTCACCCTGTGGTAGTCCATACAGAACTGTACAGACCCATCCTTCTAGAGAACAAGAACAATCTTGTACTTCCATTTCAAGTATCGCCACCAACACCTCCTTAACCACTTTTCTTTTGTGTTCCAGTAACCTATAGGGCTGTGAACCGTCTGTCACGCCCGGGGTCATCTCAATATGGTGCCTTTATAAGTGTTTTGCATCCTGGCAGAGGAGAGGACATCTCAGCAAAATGCTGTTGCAACTCCGTAACGTCTGTTCTCTGGGCTGCAGAGAAATGGTCATCATAAGTGAGGGAGGTGGGATTGGAGGAATTTGGCACCTCAGGCCCCAATCCATCTCTCTCAGAAATTGCAGACACCAGAGAAACAAAATCCACCTACGCTTTGAGGAGGTTGAGGTGGTACATCGAGGTAGACTCACCCCTGTCAGGGCACACAACCTCATAATTCACATCCTCTACTTGCCGTGTGACCACAAAGGGTCCTTGCTGCATGGTGAGTAATTTAGAACTGGATGTAGGGACTAATGCAAGAACTTTATCTCCCGGGGAAAATGGTCTTAACCTGGCCCGTCTGTTGTACAGGCACTGTTGATATGGGCCTGGAACAACATCCCCTGTGACAATATTCAAAGTGTGTGACACTTTGCTGTCAGGTCCAGGACCTACAGAACCTCTTTTTTACTCAGGTGTGGACCTTCCTCCCAGCTTTCTTTGACAAGGTCCAACACCCCATGGCTACTGTAACAACTCTCTGTCTGTCTTTGAGTTCTGCTGCATAGAACTAATGCAGCCCATTGCAGAATTTACTCTTTTATTGGGTACTCCTCGATCCCGCCACCACGTTTTCCATGGAGGAAGCAGAGGCTGAGGTCTCAGAGGTGGACTTGTCCATAATCCAAGCTGAAGTCACCGAGGTGATGGTAAGCTCCTCAGTGGCAAGGCACCGGGGATGAATGAGATTGAGATTTGCCCTGAGTGCTTTAAGTCTCTGGATGTGCAGGGACTGTCTTGGTTGACACATCTCTGCAACATCGCGTTACGGTCGGGGATGGTGCCTCTCGATTGGCAGACTGGGGTGATGGTTCCCCCTTTTTAATAAGGGGGACAGGAGGATGTGCTCCAACTATAGGGGGATCACACTCCTCAGCCTCCCTGGGAAAGTCTATTCCAGGGCACTGGAGAGGAGGATTCAAGACGATAGTCAAACCTCAGATCCAGGAGGAACAATGTGGTTTTCATCCTAGTTGCGGAACACTGGACCAGCTCTATACCCTCCATAGGGTGCTCGAGGGTTTGTGGGAGTTCGCCCCACCAGTTCACATGTGTTTTGTGAACTTGGAGAAGGCGTTCGACTGCATTACTTGTGGTGCCTTGTGGGGGGTGCTTCGGGAATACGGAGTCCGGGGTCCTTGTTAAGGGCCGTCCGGTCTCTGTATGACCGGAGTAGGAATCGGGTCCGCATTGCCGGCAGTAAGTCGGACCTGTTCCCGGTGCATGTTAGACTCCGGCAGGGCTGCCCTTTGTCACCGGCTCTGTTCATAACCTTTACGGACAGAATTTGTAGGTGCAGCCAGGGGCCAGAGGGGGTCTGGTTTGGGAGCCACAGGATTTCATCTTTACTTTTTGCAGATGATGCTGTCCTGTTGGCTCCATCGAACCTGGACCTGCAGCATGCACTGGGGTGGTTCGCAGCCGAGTGTGAAACAAGATTGACAGGTGCGCCGGTGCAGCGTCTGCAGTGATTCGGTCGTTGTATCGGTCCGTTGTGGTGAAGACGGAGCTGAGGCGAACGGGGAAGCTCTCGATTTACCAGTCATTCTATGTCCCCACCCTCACCTATGTCTATGAGCTTTGGGTCATAACCAAAAAGACAAGATCCCGGATACAAGCGGCTGAAATGACCTTCCTCTGTAGGGTGCCTGGGTGATCCCTTAGGGATAGGGCGAGGAGCTCAGTCACCAGGGAGGAGCTCAGAGTACAGCCGCTTCCCCTCCACATCGAGAGGAGCCAGCTGTGGTGGCTCAGGCACCTCTTCAGGATGCCTCCTGGATGCCTCCCTGGGGAGGTGTTCCGGGCATGTCCCATCGGGAAGAGACCCCATAGAAGACCCAGGACACGCTGGAGAGACTATGTCTCTTGGCTGGCCTGGGAACGCCTTGGGATCCAACCGGAAGTGCTGGAGGAAGTGTCTGGGGCCAGGAAGTCTGGGCATCTCTATTTAGACTGCTGCCCTCGTGACCCGGTCCCACATAAACGGTAGAAGATGGATCGATGGATGGATGGATATTGGGTCCTTTTCACCAACTAAACATAAACAATGGAGAGTTTTTCCATGCTGCTCTCCTGACAGCACTTGAGCCCAACATTTGCAGTAGTCTCTTGCTCCTCCTAGAGGAGCTCCCTTTTAAGCCCAGCCAGCGACTGGGAGAGACAGGAGCAGAGGTCACCAATGACTATTAGTCACAGGTATTCCCCCTTACCTCTCTCCTGAGGCTTACCTGAAGTCTGCTTGATGACCTCTCCTCCACAGCTGAGTTTAACCACGCCCCACCACCACAAGTTTGTTCTTTTATGGTTCCTGAAATAGGCCTGTCAATATTTGATAGTTGTAAAGTCCAACGTGTGATCACAGTACACCTTTCTTTTCAGATCGGCCTTATGTGAAGGACCACCAAGCTGTTGAGAAACTTCAGGAGCCCATGCTGGATGTGTTGAGGAAGGTTTGTGTCCTGCAGCACCCACAAGAGCCACAGTACTTTGCTCGTCTCCTGGGGCGCCTGACAGAGCTGAGGACACTCACCCACTACCACGCAGAGATGCTCACATCCTGGAGGATGAATGACCACAAATTCACCCCACTGCTCTGTGAAATCTGGGATGTGCAATGACGCACTGAGAGCAGTTGGAAAACATAGAGAAATACATGAACGTTCTGGCTTGAAAGACATATATGTGACTCAGGATTTTCGCATCTTCCTACTGGAGGATGTGAACATGTGGAAGAAAATCCCTGCAAAACATGCTTCCCTGGATGGCATTAGTCACTTATTCACTCTAAGACTGGATTAAATATTGTATTCATTATGCATCTGGATTTTGTGGACCATACCACCATCATATCCATGAGTGATTAACCCATGTCAGTCCACTCTCACTTTTGAACCATTTGATATTATGAGTTCTCAGCACAAAGAGGAATGTGTTCAAAGGTTGGGCGTTGGTAAACCTTTTTTTTTTTTACTCTGTGTTTTATTGAATTTATTGATTAGTTGGATAACAGCAAACACTGTCACTCATTCAAAGGTGATACAGTGCTCACAACATGTGCATGATTTTAATTATTTAGAGTTCACGTTTAGATTCATTCATATTTTTCATGTAGCAAAGTCTCATAGATTCGTATCTTTAAATGCTATACACATTTCTTTTTCCAACTAATGGTTGATGTGGGGACATTTTTCAACACCTTTTACAACAAGGTGCATATGACAGAGGTGAAAAATCTTGCATGACTGAAATATTAAGATTCTCAACTTTGTTAAAAAAAAAATCTTTTTAACTGTATTTCGATTTTCTGAATCAATATCATTCAGAAACATCAACTTAATGCAAAGTATTTAAGTGTGAGGATTTGGCCAACAAAATCAATTACTTTTTAATGCCTTATTTATGCATATCACTACCTCTCAAAAGCCCCTCATAATCAGAGGACCATAACAGTGTTTATGCATGTGTTATTGAATTTTCTAGAACCAATAAAATGTAAATACTGGCACTGATCTTTTATTTTATTATATTGTTTCATCTTTCATTTTCTTGCTTTCTATTTTGATTGACAATCATCTTCTTGTATTAGTAATGCAGTTGCTATGAGCAGTGATAGGAGAGGCCCCATATAAACTGAGCTTAGAGCTTTAGCACCACCTGGTGTAGCAAATTTTATTAAATTATTAAATTAAATTATTAAATTGTAGCAATAAGCCACATTTATTATCACGCCTGAACTCACTGAGTTTTGATCTTCCATTCAGTGCAACATCCATTCATTTGACTAGGAAATGAAGAACTAATTCATCAAAATAATGAACGACTTTATTTGTTTCCAAAAATACACATGTAACAAATCTATTTAAAATATAAAAGTTTCACACAAAGCATCACAACACAGATTATTATAGTAGACGAGATATATTGTTACAGTAAGTCAATTGGAATAAACTTTACACCATATACAGAGTCCTTTGTAAAATACAGCAATATATTTTGACACAAAACAAAACTTGATAGAAAAATATGTGAGGTGGGTCCAGTTTTTTTTTTTTTGGATCAACATAAGAGGGCATTTTTCTTTATTGGGATATTTTGCTGCGAATTGCACCTTTATGTGTATAAAAAATAGTAACCACTTTATCTGCTCTACGTTCTCTTTAACTGTATTATAGCATCAACTTGCAGAGTAACTTTACAGCAAATAATACCTTTGTAATCACATTAAAAATTACTTACACTACACTGATCTTGGACTTGTAGTTATTTCTTATTCATCCACATACACAAAGACAAACTTTCGCTACAGAACAAGGTGTTGTTCTAAATACTTCATGAATGCTTTTGACATTTATAGTTGAGTTCTGTCCTGGCTGGTCTGAGGCGTTTCTACATCAGGATACACCAGAAAGCCGGAGAACGTAGTGTACCTGCCCTGGTTGCTGTAAACTGCGTAGCGCTCGTCCTGCTGACTGTACAGCCACACCTTCTCGCTTCGGCGGAGAGACAGCAATAAGCTCTGACTCTGCATTTCACGTCTCTTTGAGGTGTCCTCGTCGAAGACCATGGCCTGCACCTCGCCTTTCCCCGTCATGAGCTTCACAGAGACAGCCTTTCGGGGGTGTTTCCCCACTGTGAAAGCAAAGAAGTATGTCCCCGGGAAGTGGCAGGTGAACAGGCCTGACGTTTTGTTGAAGTGGCCGCCCGTGTTGACGTACTCCACATCAAAGGTCAGAGGCGGCTTGTCTTGCTGCCTGTTGCTCTGCCCCATGAGGACGGACGTCCGAGCCACTGAGAAGGCCGAGCGGGGCTGATCCTGGGACCAGGTGTCAGCCTGAGGCGGGCAGTTTGGATAGGACATGGCTGGTGTGGACAGGTGGTTGCTGATGTGGCTTGTTGTGGGGGTTTCAGGATAGACAAGGTAACCAGAGAAGGTGATGTAAGGGCCTGCATTGCTGTACAAAGCATACTGAGGGTTCTGCTGTAAAAGTAACCACACAGTATCCATTTCCTTCAGACTGATCATGATACTCTGGCTCTGAACTTTTCTTCCTTTCTTGCGGTAGTCATCATACGCCATGGCCTGCACCTCCTCTCCATTCTTCACCAGGATGACGGACAGCATTTTTTTGGGAAATTTTCCCACCGAGAATGAGAAATAGTACGCTCCGGGGATTCGGCATCGGAAGTGGCCACTGTCTGGATTGAAATCGCCGCCGATGTTGACCATGAGCTTGTTGAAAGTCACTGCTTTCTGCTTGCCTCCCACCACGCTGTTGGTTTGTGTGGCAGAGAAGGCAGAGCGAAGGCCTGTGGTCAACGGAGGGGCAAAAAGAGCTGAAGCTGGTCCAGAGGAGGCGAGCATGATGAAGAAACACACCAGGTGATAATGTGGGCTCCACTGAACTGAAACATGAGGGAAAGAAAATACGTCAGTGAAACTGCATTTGTAGATAACAGTAACAGGAGTGAAAAACCTAAGTGAGACATCTTAAACTGAGGGTCAGGATTAATATGCAATTCTTAGAGTTGTTCTTAACACATATCTGAAACAAGATATGTGACAGCAAACAGAATTGGAAGCTTTTAAGTGCATTCTCTTCCATTAAAGTGAGCTTTAAGTATTAGACCCAGCTTATTTATTAATCTCTATCGGGTATGAGTTGATAAGGAAGTCTGGCTGGACTGTGTTTACTTAAATCAAGCACTCAGTTTGTGCAGCCGCCCCTGTAATTTGGCTGATATTGTCTGTTCTCCCTGTGCACTGAGAGAAGAGGCTGTGCATTAGGTGCTGGTTCATCTGTTCCTGTGTGTGTGTCCAACAATGGAAAATTTCAGAGGCTTGTTGAGGTGGGGCATGGACTCACCACTGAAAGATACCAAGTTGATATACATCATGGGATTTAACTTCGCAAATAAAACCATCAATACCAACAACAATGAAAATCACAGTGTTTAAACGTATGTATGAAATGTATTAGTATAAACTATAACAAGGACAAATTTGTCTTAAGATCTTTGGTGAATTCAGCTAAATTAGTGGAAATGCTACAACTGTAGAGGTAATAGACAAGAACGGTAATTGGCTCATGTTTCATATGCATTTTACATGTTTTCTATGCATAATACTATAAATGTTTTATAAACAGTCATGATTATCATTTAAACTTAGAAGCTCCACTTGAAAAGCAGAAGCAAGGAGCTTGGAAGAGACAACTTCATAGGTAGATACTCCTGACTAAAGTTTTGCAAATTTATTTATGCAAGTGTGACAAAATACAAAGTTGTACAGTTTATATATAGGCTACAACAATCATTTGAAATAATATATGCATGTAATATAAGATACATGACAAATTTAACAATCTCTCATAGAACAATACATAGAAAATTTCCTATGACCAAAGAACCCCCCCCAAAAAAACAAACAAACAAAAACCACAGTTTAAAACTTCTTTTCCGATTACAGTTACCAAATTGAACAAAGATATCGAACTCACCTGATGAGCTTCTGTGGGTCAGAAGTCTCATTGTAGCCTTGTTGTAAAATGTTGGAAAAAGTTCCAGTTAGTTTGAACTGTGATGTGGCAATAACATCCAGTGTGACATCCAGAGGGTCGAAGCGTTTGTCTTTACAGATATGTGGGGAGGAGGAGCTCCTCTTCAGTCTACAGTGCACAAAAACTGTGGAAATACAGCTGCACCATGCAGCCTTATTGGCTCTCAGACGTGTTACGTCCATGTGGTTCATTGTTTAGACTGAAAAAAGAAGAGATGTTCATCAGAACCTGGCAAGTTCATTAGAAAAAAAGGCCTCCACTTCCATGTAAATAAAAAATATGAGTTTTTTTGAGAATCAAGCAACAATTTCAGTGAAGTCATCAGTTTGAAAAAGTCACCTTATTTTAATGAAATGATCAATTTTGCATAAAAGAAGAAAGGTGTAGGCATTATTACATCTTTATTTCAGTTTGTGTATGATCCAATACCCATTAAAAAAACTATTCAATCTCAAACTCTTCAATCTCTTCAAAATTAATTTTGCAAGGTTAAATGTGCCAATCTGAATTGATTGCACAGCCATATGCAGTTGTCATAAATCAAGTAAATAAGCTTTACTTCTGATGACAAGTGGGAGCTGCTGAAGACAGAGAAAACACAGACAACATGCAAACTCAATACAGCGCCCTAGGTACTAGCCACTGCACCATCAAACCCCCATCGGTAACGTTAAAAGGCAGAAAGTTGTTTTCAACTATTGAAAACCTCAGGTATTGTTCTTGAAGGATGACTGAAATTAGATTTTTTTAAGCTTTCATGAAAGGTTGTCAGAGTGTATAATCAATCTTTCAGACACTTTTTTAAAGCTTATGTAGTTAACCTGTGTCTCTCTTGTAGTCTACTCTCTCTCTCTCTCTCTCTCTCTCTCTCTCTCTCTCTCTCTCTCTCTCTCTCTCTCTTTTATTGTGTTTTGTAAAAAAAAATTTACTTTAAAACTGATACATTGTTGCCAATTCCTCAGTCACGAAAGTTCTAAATGACGTCATCATCTGAATTGCTGAATAGCTGCTCATGTGCATGCCCTGGTCAAATTGAATGATGATGTCATTTAAAACGATACATTGTTGCCAACTACTCAGTAAGGACTGTTCTAAATTACATCACAGTCTAATTTGCATAGCTTCTCATTTGCATATCTAGGTCAAATTGAGCTTTAACATCAAGACCAGTAATGGGAGTAACCGCATTAAAACAAACGGCGTTACTAAAGGTGTTACAATTTTTAGGAACAAGTAATATAACTAATAATTACTTTTCCCAGCGTTACAACATCTTTAGCTTTACTCACAATAACATGAGGCGTGGTTCCGTTACTGTAACTCACGCTTTCAGCTTGGTTTTTCCTCCTCTGGAGTCCAGCTGAGCCAGTTGAGCATCAAGTTTGTGTACAGAAAGAAGGAACCATATTCGTAGCTTTTAAAACGAGGTACAGTCATCTATTGTCTTCTTTTAAATTTGTAGAAATGCTATCTACAGTTACAAATCAAATTTGAAAAGTAACTCACCCAACACTGGTCATTTTTTAGAGTACTTGTGTATTTCAACACCTGTGTAGGTTCACCAGTCTTTATTTAATGTTTCATCCAAGTAATATTATTTCCTCCAATTTCAGTTCGTGCATGATGTTTACTTACTCTCAATTTTCCCCTCTGAATAAATAAAATATTCTCGTTATGATAATCAGGCTTTAAAACTATTAGAAGTTAAAGGTGTAGGGATAACCCCTGAGTTATGGGGATGATGAGTGGTGATATATTTTGTCACGATACCTGCACCGATTGATACCTGAATGATCAGGTGAGCCGCTCTCGTGACGCACGCAACCCGGAAGACGTGTGTTTGCTGTCAGTGCAAGCGAAGGAGAGAAGGCACGACTTCGAGCTGAAAGCCCGCATTGAACTCAAGATGAGCGGGTTGCCTCGCAGGATCACCAAGGTAATGTTTCTCCACCGACGAGCTGGCCCGCGACTCCTCGGTCTGGGGCTGAAGCGTGATATCGACGGCGTGGAGCCCACCGCTTCAACAGCGATGTGCGCTAACGTTAGCATCTGGCTAACCTTAGTTTGGTCTAGAAACTTCCGTGTCATCTCCACATATACTGACACACTGCAGGAATAAAATACACCAACGCTCAGTTAAAATGGCGCTTTATTGCAGTGCTTGTCGGCTGATTTTACCCAAATATACTTTCTCAGTTCATTACTGTTAATAAGTTGCCTGTTGTGATGAACGGATGGTGGGCTAGCCAAGCTAACCCTGCTAGCTTCGGCTATTTTGTTAGCTGTTTTCACTCGAACGTACACTAACCTCATCCTGATGCCTTCATTGTAAGCATACTTTGGATTTATACTGTCTCTGAACATTGGAACAAGGTGCCGATATCAACTTTTTACAACTGGCTGATTTTTGATAGAAAATTATAAGTTGACTTGGAATTATCAGCAGCGATATATAATAGTAATTAATAGATCTAAATGAAAATTAGATTGTGGAGTTAATGGGTAGTGTCAAAATTTAACTGCGATATTTTTTAAGAAACTATTTTGAAAATCATGATTTGATTTGCGTCTTTGCTGGTCAAAATGTCATCAAACCAGTTTCTACAGAAATGCGTCTACCAGTCGTTGCAGAAACACTGCAGTAACTTCCTTTGTCCCTCTGGCATAATGTAACGACTAACAGTTTGGTCATGAATGCCATCAACACAAAGACCATCAGAAAGTTTTTAAATCGACCAGGTGGACAGCAATGCCAATTTTTTCTCACCCAAACAATTTACTTGCATCTTAGCTAAAATTCTTAAGTAGGCATGCTGTGTGTATGTCCAGCGTGTTTTAGATGTCTTCTTCAGTTCTGAGAACCTCTGATCAGCTTTATAACATATGCAGAGGACAAACGAACAAATACAAATATTTTCTTTCAATTATAAACATGCATATCTAGAAATTTGGAATTAAATTTTCTTTGTCGCTGCTGCTGTCAGATTTTTTTTAAGAAATCTAATTGTCTCTCAGTTACTTTTCATTGATGTTATGCCTTTACACAGGTGGTTACAACTCAGTTGGTAGGAAGGGTCGTCTTCCAGTCACAAGGTTTTCAGTTTGATTCCTGTCTCTAAACTCTCCTTTTAGCAACACTGACCCCCAAACTGCTTCCAGTTGAGAATGAGTCCCTTGTGTAACAAATGAACGGGACAAATGGTATAAAGTGCTTTGAAACCACCTAAACACTGGGGAGAAAATGCATAAAAGGGAAGTTCGAATGTTAATGAAGCCTTCTGAAGAACTCTGATCTATGTCAATCTTATCTATTTATTTGCAAGTGAAATAACCACAGGCTTTCACTGGGTATTAAAATTAGTTCATTGAATAGAACTAAGCTGTGTTATTTTTCATTATTCCCATTTTCAAGTGACGTATTTGTTTCTCTCTTAATTTTAAGATTTCACTCTACACACATAGTGGTCTGTTAAAGCTTAAAATGTATAGATTCAAGTCCTGCCACATACACTACTTGACAGGGATTTTTGGCTTTCAGTTGAAATTTATTGAAAATGTAAAAAGTTCTTGAAAGAAAACCGCTCTACCACCTGAACCACAGTTAATAGAAATTGTATTTTCTTTTCAGATTTGGAGGTCAGGATTTTCTTCGGCAGGTTTTCATGTGAAACATTTTTATTTGAATCACTCCTGGTTTTGCCTATCATGATTTATATCATGTTTGTCATGATTTATATCAGTCTCCTAGTGTAATATCCAAATGTTATTTTTAATAGAAGTTTTGTAGTTAAAGTAAATGTGTTTTAACTAATAAACAAATTGATTTGTTTCTTGAAATGTATTCTAAAATACATTTTAATAATACTAAAACCCTCTGTTGATCCATGAAATTCATAGTGTTTATATTCACTTGATTATTTCTGTTTCCTGTTAAACTTGTGTTGAATATAGAAATACTCTCCAGAAAATGTTCTCTTTTCAAATTTACACTGTGAGGGGAGTAGGAACTGTGTAACAGGTGTTTGAGAGAGCAGGTGGTGGGAAAAGGTGGGAAAGCTGGGAACGGTTCTGACTGAGCCGAGCCCTTGAGCCCTCGGAGCGTGTGACTGGGATGAGGAGGCCCTCTCCTGTCTGTGTTTTCACTGCACGGTTTTGTCTGCGGGTTATCTGAAACATTTCAGGAATCTCACTCCCAACTACATGGAGGAATAGAGTGTCACAAACAGGAGCGGTGGGTGTCGGACTACATTTGTATTCAGACTTGTGTATGTTCCAGTTGGCCAAAACGAGATTTAACATTCTTATATGCCGAAAAGAATCAAATTATAAGTGATAAGATCACACTAAACTGTTTCTCGTGTTGTTGACGCGTGAGGGAAGTTCTGTTTCAGTGGGTTGATCGCTCTCACCCTGAGCTGGGTGTAACTTTGCTGCAGTGGCCGACGCCATTAGAAGTACTGGCCTCCCGAGGTGTGGCGGCTGAGTCAGTGTCACCTCTAAAACACAATGAGAGACTTGCCACAGCCTGAAGACACAGCAGTGAGCCATCGCTGCAGTAAAAACGCACCCCACCCTCCTGTTATAAAACGCCAAGCAGAGAACAGACTACTTCCTGGTTGCCTTGTTTTTTTTTTTTGTATTGATATTAATGACACACAGCTACTGTTTGCAGCTCAGATCGGATGTGTTGGCTGTTGTCATGCCATGATGAATCTATCGGGTTAACCCTTGAGATCAACCAGTTTGACCAGTTACGATGCTGCATTCATGCAGTAGAGAAGACGGATAGCTTGCAGTTGGAAAGTGACATTTCCCGGTATAGTCTCCTCATGGCGCGAACAAACAAGTTTGAGTTCAGAAAACAGTTATCACGTAATTTCAGCATGTACAAGTTATTTTCACACTACTTCAATTCATTTTTAGAAGTGGCTCATCTGTTTTAAGTTGAAAGTTGTCAAGAAAACAGATTTTTGCTTTATTTGTTAAAAACCTGAGATACACCTACATCTAAGTGACAAGTGGAAAAAAAAACTAAAACAATACTTTTTTTTTTTTTTAGTGGCCGTATTTACACCACAGTCGACTTTTGTAGCGATTGGACATAATATTCCAGAGGATTCACACCCCTTTTCTCCACAGTGTTTTGAAATGGCTACTTTTTGATGTGCTAAGAGAGATGACTCATGTCTGACAAAAACAGGAAGACAGGAATGCAGAACGGTTGCTGTTGTTCTCCTGTAATTCACTAGTTCACTATGAAAGATTATATCTGCTTTCGAGAAAGTGAAGCATTTTGAAGTTAAGTCACTGAACACTTGTCTTTCCCCTGAACTCAGATTTTAGCAGCATTTCTCCCCAAATCACACATTCCGTGAAAATATAATTGACCTGTCAGGTAAAGCACATAAACACATCATTCCTTTTCTTGTGTGCTTTCCCAGGAAACCCAGCGCTTGTTTCAAGAGCCGGTTCCAGGCATCCGGGCAACGCCCGACGAAGCCAACGCTCGCTACTTTCACGTGGTCATCGCCGGGCCTGCGGACTCGCCGTTTGAGGGAGGCACATTTAAACTCGAGCTCTTTTTACCAGAGGAATATCCCATGGCAGCTCCTAAAGTACGCTTCATGACCAAAATATACCATCCCAACGTGGACAAGCTGGGGAGAATATGCCTAGACATTTTGAAAGGTAATCCAGTGCTCTGCCATGTGGGTAAAACTGATTTGTGTGTTTTATCACCCGATGTTTGTTTTGCTTTGAAAGACACGCTTTCTTCTGCAGATAACTTAAAATAACAGCCAGCTGACAGTGTGTTATGGCCTCTTCGCATGTTGTGGTGTTGGACTTGTTACTGTAGAAATTCCTCCATGTATTGTGTCCGAGAGAGGGATTTAACAATTTCATTTTGCTCAAAAGATCAAACGTCTGTTAGGTTAAAAATAAAGCAGCTCTTCTGCACTTCTTTCCTGTCGTCTCTCTTATTTTTGTCCCCCCCCCCCCTTCTTTCCTCAGATAAATGGTCACCAGCTCTGCAGATCCGTACCGTGCTGCTATCGATCCAGGCTTTACTAAGTGCTCCCAACCCTGACGACCCCCTCGCAAATGATGTCGCAGAGCAGTGGAAAAACGACGAATCTGAGGCTATAAAAACAGGTGCGTGAAGTTGATAACATATTTTATTCATCCCAGTAAATATTTGTAAAAAAAAAAAGATTTAGCCAACCAACAAACATTGCCAATACATTTCCAGATGTGTAAGCTGCTTGTGTATTAATGCAAACTGATACCATCAGATTTTGACTTCTAAACCGTGTGCTTCTCTTTATAAGCCTTATTAGGTTCTCATTGTAATGCTCATCATGGTAACTCACATTTTACCATTTATGGCTTTAGTCTCTTCGGTCGTCACTAACGGTTCCGTCATGTCTCCGCCATCTAGACAATAATTTTTATTGCAAACAGTTCAGATGGAAGTACTTCACAACAACGCACATAGACTTATTAAAGCAGAGAGGAAAAAAAATCAATTGTCGTTAAACAGTAAAAAAAAAAAAAAAAAATCAAAAGTAGGAAACAGTGGTTTGCAGGATTACTTTCTAGATGCACTGTATTTTCAAAATGAGAACTATCATTTGAACTCAGCTTCATGAGCAGCATCATGCTTGAATCTAAGTCACAACTTCACATTTTCACACCGGTTGAATGTTACCGCCGCCGTCCAGCTCTGTCTGTCCAAAACAGAGCCATTTACAGAGTATTGTTTGTTTTTCCACACTTTGAAAGCACTCCTTTACTCTTCACAGAATGGAACAGTTTCAGTGAAAAGTCATGAACCCCTCACTATCGAAAAAGTTTGGTTTGAACCCCTATCTTGTCTTTTTTTTTTTTTTTTTTTTTTTTTTTTTATCTCTACAGCTAAGAAGTGGACTGCGCGCTATGCTAAGGAAAAATGAAGCAGCTCAATGAGTGGAAACACAAGTGGATGTCAAGTGTGTGAACACAACTCACGTGCTGCCAAGACCTTCTTCTTCCTGCTTCATTTGCATTTAAAGGGCACAGTCTTTACCTTTTATTATATATGTATATATACATGTATCTATCTCTTTAGATATATTTATATGTATAACATGCTGACATTTGGTGATTTAAATGCACTCGAGTAATGAAACAACTTGTCTTTGGCCTAACTCACTATTCCTGAAATGCATAAGCTGAGGTTTTAGGTTTACTCGCCTGGCTTTCTTTATCCCATGGAGGGAGAGGTGTGGCCGTGTCTCACGTTGTTAAAGGGAAACAATTTTAGTGAGTATCAGCGTTGCCAGGTGGAAAAAGTGTAGCGTTGACGTACCAGAGGCTCCAAATCATTCCCTTGCACTTGAGAGACCAACGCCGCTCGTATCTCACACTCGACAGCTCGATGGGCTCGTTTAGGAACCGATGGCTTCAGGCTTCACGGGCGGACCGACGGCCGGAGTACAACCACTCATAAAATGGTCACATTATCACACACTGGCCGTTTTTTTTTTTTTTTTTTTTTTTCTTCTCCCAATTTTAAAGATGATTGAGTGTACATTACGCAAAGTGACATTATTGTACACCTGGCAACGCTGATGATGAGACACCGGTCAGAAGTGGTCAATATGAAATACATTCTCTTTTAACTTTTTTCCTGTCACTTTTTTTTTATTATTAAAAGCATCTTACTACTATGAGCCCAACATTTATAGATACTCATCGTGTCTTTTTGTTGTTGTTTTTTTTTTTTAATTGGATTGCCCAGCAGGGTGCATAAACAGTTATCTCCCTGCTTCTGTTTCTCTCACAGCAGGAGTTGGAAAACACAGCCAGACCGAGCCTTGCATCACTTTGAACTATTTAACCAGCGTGCACTCTGTGGGCTTGTGGATCGAGGTGTGGACATTGTGGTGTTTTATAGTTTTATCATGGATGCATTCCTTGCCATGTCCATGTCTTTTTTTTTTTTTTTTTAATGTGAATCTGCTTCCCTCTCTTAATGTCGTTGCAGTCTTGTTCTGCCAGACTCACTGGTTTGACAACTCAAAGAGGGATTCAGTCACAGAGCTGTCAGTCGTTTAATGATGTTGCTGGAAACTGGCGGGGCGGGGCGGTGGGGGGGGTCACTGAAAGAGTCAGTCAAACTACAAAAGATGTTGAAAATGAGAGCTTCAACTCTTGACTTGTGATCGGTTCTTCATCTAAAATGTCTGTTCTCACTTTGAATTGCTTTTCAGTTTGAAGAGGAAATGTTTTCTTGCTCTTAGAATGCTATGAACAGTCCACTTACGTGCTCTTATGTTATGTAAATAAACTCTGTTGATTAATAAACGTGTGTGTGTGTGTGTGTGTGTGTGTGTGTGCGTGGGCGCGCGGGCGCCTCCAGAGGTGAAAGCCAAATGCAGAAAAGTTGCTTTTTCACTTGAAAGTTGTGTAAACGGGGTCTGAAAGCCAAGCCGAAGTGTCAACAGTCAGTTCTTTTATCAGATTTGTGAAATCAAGCATAAACACTGTTTTTATTTTGGAATGCAACAAAACTCAGACACAAAAATATAAACATGAATTTTGAACCTTTCGGTGTATTTTTTTATCAACTGGGGGCTTTAGTTCAGTTGGCATGATGTACAAATTTTCCATCAACTTGTGAGAAAAGATATTTAATCAAATTTAGATTTTTTTTTTCATCATACTTCTCTGCACTGAAACAAAGGAAGCAGGAATTGTTTCCAAATAGTTTTGTTGTTCGGTTTGAAGATTACATTGATATGTGGTCGTTCGATTAAAATGACATTTATTGATCTGTTCACTGATCCTGGGTTTGAGTCAATCCTCCAGCCAATCAGATTCCTGCATTTCCCATCAGCTTTTCACGCTTCAGCCTGGCGCAATAGAAACCAGCAGGGGGAGGCACAGAGATGTGTAACTCCTGCACCCGGCTGGACGGCATGTTTCATCCACTGCAGTTTAACAGCGCCACCAAGCGGCCTCTTGAACGGATGAAACCTCTTTCTGCGTTTCTGCTTTCTGTTAATACAATAATCGTCAGTTAGGCAGACGCTCTTTTATCTTTTGGCCGTTCAGTAGAAGCTTGTTCAATCATTTCTCTGTGATATCTCAGTTCTATTTAACTGGAAACCTTCCCAATCTGGCAACCTGCTCGCTGCACGGGGCCATTGACAGACCGTGTCTGCAGTGCGCATGCTCGCGCCCCGAGCGCGTGAGAGGAGCTGCGTCTCTCGCGGCCACACGGAGACAGGGGGGCGTTTCGGAAACATTTCAATGTGGAGGCAGCTTTCAAAAAAAACTTTACTTTTCAGACAGTCGGGCTCCGCTGTCATGTAAACAAACAGCCAAACCATCATGAAAGTTCGTGTTTTTCACGTGAACGCGCAGTGAAAGAGAGTCAGTGCAGAAATGAATGAACAGGACCTGTGAAGAAGCCAGACTGCTGCTGCTCTCTATCGCTTTATCTTTTCGGCGCTTTTTTAAAAATAATTTTTTTTTTCGCTGTCCGGAGCTCGACGAGTTGGACCATATATGATGAAGTTGAAGCCCAACCAGACCAGGACGTACGACGGCGAAGGCTTCAAGAGACGCGCGGCGTGCGTGTGTCTGAGGAATGAGACGGAGGACGAGGTAAAGTGCGCCTGTCGCCGGAAGACCTTTATTTACCTGTCCTGTTCGTGACACACAGTCCAGAATTAAATTCCAGAAGCCCGTCCAGTCCACAGATCTGTCACATATGTCTACTGTCTATAAGATGAAGATGTGGTGTCAAATGTTTGACCTGCAGCAAGAGATGATAATTTATAGATGACTCCTAACTCATATCAATCCAAGGCATCCTCTTTGTGTTCAGGCTGTGCTTCACTGCTATCACCCCCCCCCCCCCCCCCCCCCCCCAAAGGATTTATTTGATGACATATTTTTAAGCCGCAGATGCATTTCACAGGTCTAATATTGCATGTGAGCATAAACTTCAGTGCCACCAACACTCATAAGCCTATAAATACCTCCTGTCACTATAAATTTTTACATCTGCGTTCACTGAGAAAGGTTTGATGTACAGCATGTATTGACATAAGCTGATGTTACTGTGATCACTTAACCTGCAGACTCAGTTCAGCTGCTGCACTTTGCTTTTATGTCTCTCTCTCTCTCTCAACTTTATTGCTTGTTGTTCTGTAATAAACCTAAAAATCGGCCTTACAGAAATGCAGCTGTGTTTTTATGCCTCCAGAATCCAAGTCCAGAATCCATGCAGTGTTCTCGCGCTCCAAAAAGATGTTCAAACTTGGAATTCATGTTTTACAGATGCGTCTTTAACAAGTCAAATGAATAAGTTAACACAAACTGTGAAATATCCACATATTTTAATCTGTTACACATACAATATAATTTGTAATGTAAAATAAAATTAATAAAAAGTCTTCCTCATTCTACAAAATATTGGAAACATTTGAGCAACTTTTCAGTTATGCTGCATTTCAGTTTACTTGCTCAGAGGCTGGTGAGTTAGACTGCAAGGAGCTGGAGCTTCTCTCAGCTGACATTGGGCAGGAGTCAGAGCAAACTCTGAACAGGTCACCAATCAGTGGATTTCTATGAATAAACACTGTTTTTTTACTTAAATCAGGTATAATGAACCACATCCTGTTGGATACTCTTCATGACTTTCAGCCAGTTGACATTAGACGAGTTGTAAAGTGTGCATGAAGCCAGGGGTGTCCTAGATCAGGAGTGTCTTCCTGATGACGGCAGCCCAGCTCAGGACCACATGTGATAGGAGAGGTCGTGGCTGTTACACAGTGTGCTAAACACCGAGTGACCTATCAGCTGCAATTTATAGAAACAAGGTGCAGCCACTTGCTGGCCCCTGACAGATTTTCTTTCCTTGTGCTTGTGGCCGCTTCACTCCGACGGCTGCATTTCTTCATGGTGTCCCTGCTGGCTGTCTGCGACATTGTTGACAGACATTACTGGCTGACACAAGCTGAAAGTCACTTTGTTGTTATTGATGGCACCGGAGGATGATGAAAGGGTCTCATGTTATGTGCCGTATTGATCGCGTCCTTCCTTCCTCCGTTCCGTCTCTGCTTCTGTTTTCATGTGCCACACTTTATGTGGTAAACTATCCATCCAGTTTGCATGCCTGCTTTATGGTCACTTCGTCAACATGTCAGCTGGAGCCAGGAACTGTCCGCAGAAAGATGACAGACATAATAACTTTATACTGTATGTGCACAGGAAGAAAAAAAAACATCCTCCAAATACCTATTTAATGTCTCAGCAAAAAGAATACAAACAACAACGAGAGTTAGTTTTTTTTACATACAATCATTCCTCCGGTCATATTGTAAATTGTTCACAATATGAGAAGTGTTATATGGAGTTATGATCATGTAAGATTTTAAAAAGTAATTACAGTATATGTTGCTGAAGCTTGACAGCCTAAATATGATATTTAGACAGAAAGGGACTTGACATCAAAATGACTGTTTACAAAAAAGAGTTGTCTAGTTTGATGGCCACAGGAAGGAGGGATCTTCTTCTGTGGTGTACTGCAGTGCATTTTGTTGGGATGACTTCTGAACATTAGCAATGTATAAAAAAAAGACATAAAAGAGAGACGGACCTTTATAAGGTGGCCTTTATCTCACTAATATGACTGAACTTTTGATCATTGTTAATAAATTATAAGAACATGATACAATCCAACTGATGTATTTTTTTCAGGGTTTTGCCCTTTTCCTGTGTACCTATATTCTCTACATGTATTAGAGTTATAATGAACGTTAAGACTATTGATAACTGACTGTAAGGATGCCTTTTGGCTGTCTGCTCAGCAGTTTGAGCAACAGTTTGGCCAAGAATGAAATGAATTTCTCTGATCTGTCAAAATGTGAGCAGCAACAACAACAAAAAAGTTAATTTAACGTTCTTAAAAGTGAACCATTTTGCAGCAGAGCTTTATAATTGTACATCATCTTCATATACTTACAGTGTATTTTTTTTTGACAAGTCAGTAAACATCGTTCTGCATTGCCCTTCTGTCTTTTGACACGCAGTCTCAACAAAAGCAGAAAATTATACCATGAGCACGAGCAGGGGATTATTTTACTGAGGCCAGACGGCGTACACAGGCTCACCACAGTTCTCATCATCAACCAGTTCTTCCATTCAACTTGTTATGAACGTCAATCAACAGTATTTGGGACTGCGAGCGCGCCAACTTAAAGTGCTCCTGACTCCGATGTGTGTGTGTGTGTGTGTGTGTGTGTGTGTGTTTGTGCGTGGTGCCTGTTGGGGTCATTAACCTCCTCTGCTCTGCTCTTTTGTTTTCATACAGAAAGGCAACTGCTGATCCAGTGGTTTTTGAAAAGCCAGTTGGCCGTGTGCAAGTAGCTGTGAACGTGCGAGTGCCTACGTGTTTCACACGCTGTTTGTGTGAAATTGCGCATGCATGTGTGTGTGTGTGTGTGTGTGCTGTCAGGGAGACACCCCTCAGCCTGTCTACTGCCCTCAGGACCCACACACTGTGATAAACAGGGATTCATTCTCTGCAGCTATTACTTTGACACCTTGTTGCCATGCAGCAATCAATACAACACGTTATCGCTTTGCTGCATTAAGTGTTGCACGACCTACACATGCACATGTAGAGAGCTTCATTTCAAATCTCAATGAATAAATGTAGTTTTAACACAGTACTGATCACAACATTTTAAAATAGACACACAAAAATCTGTATTGATTTAATGGAACACATTTTTTCTGCACATTCTTCCAAGTGGTCAATAGATTTGTTCCAGATCAGTTGGAAAACATTGAGTCTATTCAGCAGCTCGCTACAGCAGGTCATTGCAATATGCACTGGAGACTCGGCTAGTTTTCGGAAAACTGTAATTGCGTTGGTTGTGCTGCTTTTAGTTGGGGAAATAAAATAAAGTAGGATGATGGAGAATCTCTTCAAATGATAATTCTTTGTAACTTTTGCAGTTGTTTTTTTTCTATCGGTGTGCAGTAGCATAATGAAGCAAGGGCAATTAGCATTTCTTTATGCATTATTGCATATTTTATAACTTGCTGTGAATTCTTCTGTATTTCATGATTTTACCGGTGTGGAAAGCTGCTTGCGAAAGAGTTGGGAAAAGTTTATAATCTGTGGGTTTGCGCGAACGGCTGCAGCTGATTCAGGTCACTCAGACAGATATCACATGACAGTGAAATCACTTGCACCTTCTAACGTTCCCTGTTAACCACACACACATATATTAACAGAGTTGCTCGCGTTAAAAATAAGTCATGTGGTCCTCAGAGAGTTTGTAAATGCAACAACACAGGAGTTGCTTCCAAAAGCAATTTAGGCATTTATATCAATCATCCAGTAAACAAGTGGACAAGACCTCCTCTGTGTGTGTTGAGGTGGAGTTTTGGACTGTGCTGCTTGTGCGAATGATTTAAACACCGTGAATGTCAAAATAATGTCTGAAGGACATTTCTTTCTTTGGGGGGGGGGGGGGGGGGGGTTCTTTTACTAGGTCAGAATTGGTCACAGAATGACTTACAGCAAAGGGTCACACAGTGTGAGGTTTCACTCGTCGCAGTAATTCCTGTGCAACTGAGTCCAGCGGTGAAGATGTCCCCATTAGTTCCCTACACAGATCTGCCATGCTTCCACTATCGGGTCTCAGCAGGAATGCAGATGCATCTTAACACCAGGGAGACCTCTCCCGGGAGTGTCGCATTTGTCCCATGTGCTAAGTATGCAAAAAGCTGATGTTGGGCGCAGACTTTTAGAGGACCGTGGAGCGAAGCTGAGTTGGACGCACATGTCCAGATAGATCAAGGCAGGATTCAGAGAGCAGGCACACGTGAACCTGATGTGGGTCAGTGTGATGCCAGATAGGATTTAAGGTCAAGTGACTGCACCAACAGAGGGGCGACCTGCTCCTAAAAACACCAAACTGCACGAGTCTAAGGTCAGATATATATATAGAGCATGACTTGAGTTTGGTTCTTTGGATTGAACTAAACCTTTAATTATTTCATGTTTCATCTCTGACAGGGATTCAAATTGTTTCTCTCCAGTTTTTGTAGGTCTGTAGATAAATAAAGGATCACATGATTTCTGGAGTGACTGTTGTCTTTCGTAGTAACTCAAATTTTATGCAGTTTACAATGGTAATAAAGTCACAAACAAAACTAAAGGTGGCTGCACTTTATGATGAACTCCTTCGTTGAGATCACCAAGAGAAAACACTCCAACATGGAAAACACCTCACACTGGCTACTCTCATTCACTTATTTTGATTATGTGGCAAGGAGAGTGACGGGCAGGGCAGCACAATCCGCACCGCGCTCGTTTTACATTAAGTAAATGAAGTGTGTGACCAATCTGATATGTGAGATATCCAATCGGCATCAGCTGAATAAAGAGCACTTCAACTGGCTGCCAACAAGCTCCCACAGTGGTTATGACCTGGGCATGCCATTACCGTGTTTTATTGACCAGGAACTTACCAGCAAAGCCTTGACGGAGGCGTCTCTCCCTGGCAGGTGCTGCTGGTGAGCAGCAGTCGGCATCCGGACCAGTGGATCGTGCCAGGAGGGGGAATGGAGCCGGACGAGGAGCCGTGTGGAGCCGCTGTCAGGGAGGTGTACGAGGAGGTGAGCTCAAGACGGGAAACTTCTACTGCTTTTGTTATTCATGTTTTATATTTTCATTTGACATTTTGTGGTACATTAAACTCCATGGTCGTGTGACCCAGGACTGCTAATGTTAATGGGCCAGAGGGTTGGGGATTTGGCTCATTGCTCAGTTTTTCACACTGCGTAGCAAAAATTCAACTTTTCTCCGTTCTTGGGTTGAAAGTGTTTTTTTTCCTGGTGCTTGCACTAAAAATAATGGGGAAAAAAACTAGTGTTTTCCTATTAAACTTTGCTTGTAAGACCATGAGCCATGAAACCTTTGATTTGCCTGTTTTCCACAGTAGTCCATGTGGATTTCGTGCAAGCCTCCTCTGCCTCTGCCTTGTTCTAGTTCAGGCCTAAACTGAACCTCGAGATGTCTTGAGTCGTTTCAGTGCTTCGGGTTTGGATTGGTTCTCACTCGAGCAAACGCTAACCCTAACCCTCTGTACATACGTAGCTACGTATATCTCTATATTGGAACATATCGATTTTTTAGCAGTCTTTAAAAATAAGATCAAATTTCTGACATTTGTTTGCTTTCTTCACCTTATTAGTGTGCTGAAAGCTGCAGTTTTTATCTAAATATCAGTTACTTCATCGCCCACGACACAAAAGCAAAGTTTGAACATCATAATGAGTGTATCTTTAAAATATCCAGGTCTAGACGTGAGGAGAAGATACTTTCCACCCAGAAACAAAATGGTGTTATATGTTGAAGCTCCTAACCTCTTTCACTGTCCAGCATTGTCACGGAAAACAACTTGAAGTTCAGGAGTGAACGTCTGTCAAGACACATGACGAAGCTCAGTTGACCTGATTAATTTTTTTTAGATAGGTTGTACATATAATAATCCTGTTAAATATTGAACATTTTTTCCACATTCTGAACATGTAATTTCTTTGATTTACCACCTAAGACTCTAAAAATGTTATCATATTTTTAAAATTATAATTAAAATAAAGATTCAGTGTCAGCGCGAACGGACAGAAGCAGCTGAGGGTCCTTGAATATAAGAGTCCTGCTTCATCCTGCTTCAAAAGTCACATCCAGATGATGTGGAAAATATTTGGCACTGATGCAGAAATTGTCCGCTAATTGTTGGCTGGTTTTGTGAAGGACGCTGCTGGTTGTTTGCCAGAGTGTTTGTAGCGTAGTGAGCTGTGGACGTCTGCTGCGGATAGTAGTGTGTTGACAGCTCTGAAGCATGGCAGGGACATTTGGGATAGGTTTCCAGTTACCCACATCCTGCCCCTCTTGGATCAGACGACTACCTGGATATAGACGGGCTGCTAAACTACTGCTGTAGAAAGCTCATCATTCAGGCTATAATGTCCAACACTTATCTGTCATGTTCAATTTGAAGTACAGAGTTTACTTTCTCAGTTTCTTTCTCTGAAAAAGTGACAAAATGTTGCTTCACAAGACTGAAACTCAAACTGGGGAGTTGCTCAACTCAAGATAAACTGAAAATGTGAAAAAACACTTGCTGCTTGTTGCTAGATGTCCCAAAGTGTCGTGAGTCATGTGATAAATGAGTTTCTTTCTAAACCGATAAAAGTATTGAGAGTAGAAGACACAGAATATTGATCTTTAAACGTCTCTCAAAAACCACGTACTGATTATTTATGCAAAAATAAATTCTGTAAAATGTGTGTGAAAAATCTGCCGTCAGTCTATCATTGATTGATGTATTATAAGGCAGCTGTGCTTGTTTCAGGACTTGAAGATATTGAAGTTTAGTTGTTGTTATTATGCTTACAAATTACATGCAGAGAAACAAAAAACCCGACTGATGCAGAACCGAAACAGTAACTTATCAATGTTATGTAACCTGTTACTTCCTAATTATAGCGATATATTTATATTGAGTAGAATCTAATAGATCTCATGACTTGGCTCGCCACAGACTTCCTACTTTTTGATGTGGCCCCCTCAAGAAAATGAAATGGCCACCCCGAGTACAAAGTGATCAAAGTGGTGTTAACTATGGTGTAATAACTCCGTCCAAACCTCGTCTTGCCTAAACAAGAAAACTGAACCAAAGAGTTGTCCAGTGGCCCATTGATCGCTGACATGGCTGAGTGACAATAAGTAGAGCAGAGGAGCCCAGATATCTCCTGCCCCAGTTGGTCCATGTCTCTGGTGCTTCCCAAGGTCCAAATGGTTGGATTCAAACTTGAGAAACAGCCTGTGGTGACACAGCAGTAACACCAGTGTTTGTTTAAATCACACCGAATCTGACCGAAGTATGAACACACTGTTAGATGTGTCTGTGCTCCAGCCTGAGAGATTCAAATGAAAAGATTGTCATACTTGGTACCCATTCATTTAAATAAGTGGTGGAAGACTTCTAGCATACACAGATTTCAAAGATTTGTGAGGACCACACATGTACTAGGACAGTCTTTTACCAAACACTATAAAATTCTTGCTGAGACTCACAGATCTGCCATCCTGGATCCCGCAAGAAAAGATAAAAAGCAACGATGTGTAGTAAATCAGCACATTATTTATTAGATAATAAAAACTGAATTTTAATTTCAACTGCACAAATTTATTTTCACATTTCTTCTCGGGATCTCAGACTTGAAGCGTGTGTCTTGTAGATGCAGGATGCATGTGTGTTGCTGATGTTTCCACAGCTCACAGTTCAGTTGCTGCCCTCTTCTGAAGTGACCCTATAATAAACTTTGCATAAGCAGAAATGGATCCGGACTCGTGCTCTGCACTGCAGAGTTGAGCTGGTCTGTGTGCTCATTTAATCATTCGCGCTATGTTTAGGTCTACCTGGTCGTCTCTGTCATGCTGAGCTGGTATTAGAATTTTCTGCCTTTAGAAAGATACCGAACTAAGAATGCATTTCCAGAAGACAGAGACTGGCTGAGCTTATCACCAGGCCACATGTTGTAGAACTGTATGGCTGTTTGAAGATAAAAAGGACAAATGTACAAATTTCCCTCCTACAGTTAAATAGACTTAATTTGAATGTACTACTGCTAATACTGGTAATAATATATAGACTGAAAATTGTTCATGTGTTCTGTCTGTAGGCTGGTGTGAAGGGAAAGCTTGGCAGATTACTTGGCATTTTTGAGGTAAGTTTGTGAAGCTTTCTAAAAACTCTTTGGAATACACTGAACAATTGTTATAAAATCCTTTCGGTCTTTTCTGTGTCACTTATCAGACATTGAGTTGTTTTGTCCATCTGTTGTAAAGACGCTTGATCTCATTCAACTTCTCACTGTGTGAACTGTTTCATGCTTTGTTTAAGTTGGTAATGTTGAGCCATTTGGTTTTCCTCTTGACCTTTTCCAGCACAATCAGGACAGAAAGCACAGGACGTATGTTTATACCCTCATAGTGACGGAGACACTGGAAGACTGGGAGGACTCTGTCAACATTGGTATGTCTCACTTTTTCAGTTCTTACCTGAACACTGGACGTAATGACCACAATGGTGAAAGACTCTCATCCAGTTCATTCTGTGGATCCATTTCTTAAAGCTTCACACTGTGAAGTTGGCTGTTAGTTATAGTCACACATGATCCCACATCCAGTTTTACCTGGAAGTACTTCAGATGGATTTCTTGAAACCTGGGACACTACAGAAACGTTCTCCTTGTTCAGATGGAGCGAGTCTGTATGTAAACTCAATTCACAGGTCAGCATAAATCACACCTGTTGAATCAAAATTAAATTTCTTTTGCAACGGGGTGCTGTCACATCACAATCTTCTGATAGATATGTTAAATAAAACGTTTGCATTTCGAGAGGTTGTGTCCATATGAACACAGTTGCTGTCTCGCTCACGTTTCAGTCATACTGCAATAAAAGAAAACACGTCTTTTGCATTATATGCAACTAATACTCTTGAGAAAGAAAACGTGTTGTATATAAATTCCATTCATGTACAATTCTGGTTGAAAACCTCAGAGCAGAATACAATTTGCTGTTGCAATTCATTTAGCCTGAATTGAAATATATAGTATTGTTTTTGGTGAGAAAATAAGTATGCATACTCTGTAAAATCTGGCCCTCTGGAATCTCCTGAGTTCATTTTTTTCTAAATCATCTACACTATTTATTTTTTTTTTTACATTTTTCATATAACAATACCCATTTATTTCTCTAACTCACTTATTATGAAGAGCGTCCTTTTTTTGGCGTACAAAATTATTTGTACAGTAACTATTTCAGCGTGTAATTTGGGCCCTCAGCCTCCTGCTCTGGGATTAAAAATACAAAGACTTAAAGATTTAATTGACGCCGTGTCTGTTTGCATTCAGGTTTTCTCACTGGCACATTTTCTGTGTATGCTGTCTCACAGATGTTTTGAGTATCAACAATTCAAAGCCATTGAAAGGATGTACAAATAGCTCAACTGTAGAAGCTTTGTTGCATTACTGTGAGCTCGCAGTCTTCCTCTTTACTCTCCTTGTTGGTGTTTAGCTGCATGTCTGCTTTTATTCGGATAATTATTCATATAACTGTATAAGGAAAATATGCAAAGAACTGTGCAAGAATACAAAATAAAAATAAAGGACATATGTATTTAAGAAACGCCAGTGAAAAGAACAAACTGTGAAATATGTTACATACAATATGTTATATTACAATATAACTGCTCTCATAACCAGACTCACCTTTATTTTACAGGCTTATTAGGTTTATTAGAGTATATCTTTAGATAATATTGGAAATCAAACAGCGAACTCATATATCTGATGTATTCCAACACGTCGGAGCTTGAACAGAAAAGACTTTTCCACACTTTATCCTCAGCCTGGACTGTGGGAATAAACAGGATTTATTGGCTTCTGCATGTGTTTTGTCGTATTTGAATCATGCAGTAGTCAAAAAGCGAACCCTCCGATCATAAACACGACTCTATACTGTGAGTGGTACTGAATTATTATTATTTATTGGCCCTTTTTTTTTTTTTTTTAGCAAAACTTTTCCTTTTCGACAAGACTTGTATACAAAGACCTCTGGTTATGTAATGATTTGTATTCAAAAATGTTATGTTTAGATTTTTTTCTATTGAAGCATCAAACTGGGGCGGTATTCATGATCCAGTTACAGCCAAACCAGTCCCGACCGTCTTAGCCCAGGTGCAGTGAAAAAAAGTAAGCTGAGACCTCCCAGCTACACGGTTTGGCCTCCAATCATCACTTTGTAAACGGAGAAACTGGGACATACATATATGAAGTCAGAGCCCTCGACCTGCCGTCCTAAAATACTGACAGGAGAAAATGCAGTGACAATCTGCTTCCACTTGGAAACTCGGCTGAGTGTTTTAACAGCCATAGCAGCAGGGCTCATGATATTTTGTCTCATTTCACTGACTTTGCTTTTGCCAACAGTAGGTGTAGACATTTCATTGGTAAAAACTTGGCTATTTTTAACCTGCAGTCTCCAACTTTCAGTATAATTCTTTGAGTAATTGGAAGTCTGTTTCACTTCATTAAATACTTTTCAACCTTTGTTTTCTTCTGAACAACTCATAAACTGTTGTTAATCATTCCGGAAAATGGGCTTGAGATCATTTACTCCCTTCAGCCACAGAAATAGAGTTCAGCCTGTTCGCAAGGGGGAGGAATGTTTGCTGTGCCCAGTTGTTTTCCAGTTATCACCACTCTGCACAGCCCCCTCCTTACGTGTCCTCTCCTGGCCTGCGCAGAGGGCTGTGACTGAGCGGAAAGAGTTTGGGCGGCGACTGCTCTCATTTACGCTCGCTATCTGCTGAAAAGCTGCCGGTCGTGTCGTTCGGGGTGCCAACGTTAAGTGGGCGTATCCTCTCCCTCGCACCATCCGCTGATTATCAAAGTTAGTTCAGCTGAAACACACTGGAAGGAAGGGGGCGGCATATTTAAATGCTGTATGAATAACTTCCTGATGACTATTCGCTGGATACATAATCTTTCTGAAAGATGCGTTTGTGTTTCTTAGAGAAAGGATTTGGTAACATCTGGTTGTTTTTTTCTTTTGTGCTATATAATTGGTATTCCTTGTGACATTCAGGCTTTTTTTTTTTCGTGTTGAGGAAACTGGCAGCTTTGTCAGACACACCAAAGCTCTCCTCAGTGATGTGTCAGTAGCTCATCGATGTTTATCTGTTCGTGTAAAAAAATGTACAAGTTGGATGGAATCTTACAACAGCATCAAACTTTTTGCATAAACTAAAAAAAAAAAAAGTTTGTCTATAGATATTTATACTGTTGTATCCAAGACAGAGCTGGTGGAGCAGATCCCAGCTGCCTGTGGGTGAAAGCAGGACAAACCCTGAGCAAGTCACTGGTCCAAAACAGGACGCACACAATGAGGCAAACATTCACACATAGTCACATTCACAGTTTAGAGTCACCGGTTTTTCTTAAATGCACAGTTTTAGACTGTGGGAGGAACGTAGGTATATGAGCAGGTCTACTTGACCTCATTCTGTTTGCTTTAACCTGCATTAAGAATGAGGAAATGCATGGATGCACGACGCAGTCTGAGTCTAGAGGGACAATTAGAAATCTGTTCAGCTGATATTTCCAAAGGGAAAAAAAAACTAAATCTGGAAAGCTTTCCACAAACAACTGCAAACAAACACATCTTTGCTGGCCAAGAAGGCTCAAGCACTCCTCGACTTCCTCCCACAGGCTGAAGAAAGCACAAGTTCCACCTCCCGCTCTAGTGAACCTGTGCAAACTGTATTATTTATGGTAACTGTACTATTTAGCAAACTATTACAGTTAGCAAACTGTAAACTGTATTATTTATGCTGTTCATTGATAAAAGTGACGCCAGGTATAGTTTTCTTCTACTGTAGACCACCAGCTTCAGACGTGGTTTTCTGCATTGGCTCTAAGTTCTTATTTAAATTTCATACTCTGTCCATTCTCTGACCTCTGGTATCAACAAGGGATTCTGGCCCAGACGGTACCAGCCAGGGCCTCTGTGTGCGGAGGTTCCAGGTTCTTCATATTGTGTATAGGTGTCCTTCTGGTACTCCAGTTTCCTCCCACAGTACAAAAACATGCATGTGAGATTAATTAACCTGTGAGCGTGTGTGTGTGTGGTTGTCTGTAGCTGGGTTGGCTCCAGTGCCCTGCGACCCTGAACAGGATCAGCGATACAGAAGATAGATGGATGTGAACCTGCCAGACAGTTGTGTGTGAAAACGTCATTGGATCAGCAGCTCATCTGGCACCAACAACCAAGCCATATTCTTACGTAACTCAAACCTTGTTGACCATCTCTACATGCCTAAATACACTGAGTCTCTGCTATGTGATCTGTGGATTATTTATCTGCATTAGTTGAACATGTGTCCCCCTCAAAGTGGATTGTGTGTTTGGAGAGAACTGGATTTTTTTTTTTAATTATTATTATTGGTATTACAAGCTAAGCACAAAATGAAAAGAAATTTGAAATTTGCAGGATATATGTATCATAGAAATACTGATTGGCAAGAAAATCTAAGCCTGTATATTGTCACTTTAAAATGGTGATTTTTGATGAGCAGCAGAGCTCAGTGGCTACATTTTTTTCCAGTGATGAACAGCTTCTTTTCTGTGCTGTTGATTCTTGTTTGGTGGTGTCTGCTGAATTCAGTGATTGACATCTGAAGAAAGAGACATACTGGCAATTTAACCATTTATTTATTTAACGAAGAGGAGTCTCAAGACTGTGAGAAGGAACCAAACACAGGCTTGTCATCGCCTCGTTTTGATTGCCAGTTTTGGAGTGTCTCATCTCTCGCTCTCTCTCTCTCGCTCTCTCTCTCTCTCTCTCTCTATTTTTTTTAACCAACATTTATCACAAATCGAACAGCATGGCTGTGATGGTCACTCTGGGGTAAACAGGCACAGAGAAACAAAGTACCGGGCACAATCTTACTTATTTTCGGTGTGCAGTTTGTAAAAGTAGATATTTCTGTGGATGTATGTAAGGGATAAATGTGCCTTCATCCTCTTTCATGAGAATGGACATTGTTAGAGAGCTAAAATGTACAATTCAAACAATGACTCACACTTCTACACCGAACCTCTACCCATGGTCACATATAAAAATAGATTTCTTTCATCTTCTCTTTATTCTCTTCAAAGGGAGAAAAAGGAAGTGGTTCAAGGTTGATGAAGCCATCAGGGTGCTGCAGAGCCACAGGCCTGTCCATGCAGAGTACCTCCACGGACTCAAAGACATCTGCGGTCCCATCCGCAGTCCAGCATGCAGCCCAACCAACGGCAACACCCCGAGCTCTCCGCTGACGGACAACAGCACACCTCATTATGTGGTTTGTTCTACGCAGGGTTCAGATCTGGTCAACAGATAGGAGTCCTTCTGAGAACACTGTGTGATGACGGACCTGTGAAGTGAGGATTGCTTACTTCACTGAATCAGCCTCTTCAGGTGTTCGGTATAAACTTTGAATTTATTGGAAACACATTTGAAGTGGTTCCGAAGAGTGTCAAAAACTTTTCAAAATGTATTTAAGATTTTTTTTATGTTTGTTTTTTTTTTTTTAATCCATCAACAGCTTATAGTACAATTATTTCAGCTTTAAATCATTTGGCTTTAGATGGTTTTCCTATGTGGTGCTTATGCAATATAAAGCTCTTGTTTAGTCTTACATGTCGAGTATTTCTCTGGCAGTGTGCACAGTGTGTTGGTGGTTTCCTGGAGGCCGCTACTGGGAAATGTTTTCTCCTAGAGGAAGCCCGATTCCCAAAGTGACTCAGTGCCAAGTAATGTTCATCTGCAAGATGGTCAGTAATGGAGTACCTACAAATGTGTTAATCTTTTATTGTTAGAATAAAACTATGGACATGTTAGGAACTGACCTCAAAAGAAAGTTGGGATAAACTATCTTTTATGCAACAACAGTGTTTTGCCTGTAATTATCATTTTATAAGTGTGCAATGTAGTCCTTATTCAGGAGGAAGGATTTCTATACACCATACTATAATAACAAGCATAAAATAACTGATACCTGAACACATTACAGGATATTGTCACAGTTAAAATGTGGTCCTTTGCTTGTTGAAACTGACCCGTAGTCGGCCACAGAAAAGTTCATAACTCAAAACATGCAGGAGCTGACTCACACAGTATGCTGGAAACGTGTTATTACAAAATAACCCAAATGAATCACAAGTGTATGTGTCACATGTGCAGTTTACGGATGTCTGCAAAGAACATTGTTTTAAGTGCCTTGATGCCATCGATTCAATCCACCACGTTTGGTTGATAATCTCTCTGACTGTAAATTGTGAAAACTGCCTTAAGAGTCCCTCATATTATTATTTTATTTTTGTGTGTGCCATCATTGGTGGGATTACAGATGTGGAAAACTTCAAGGGAAATGTGTGTTTATTAAGTTGAATGTACAGTATTTGGTGTGATTTGAGTGAATGTATTTATTTATTTCATTGTGAAATACCCCACACAATCCTAGACGGGAAGTAATGACAGGAAATCACGCCATCCGTTTTTTTCCTCACATATCATAAAATAAATAATTTCACTTCACTGTCTGTCACGTGCATTTTGGGAAACATGGCTCAGATCATTTCAGATATTTTTTTTTCTTCTTCTTCTATGTGTGCATGTGAGACTGGGGTATTCTGCTGTGCATCCTCATGCTAAATATTTCAATAAAAAACGTTTATTGATTACTGACATGGATCTATGAATGCATTAGATGTGTGTGATGTTGAATGTGGCCGCGCCGTGCGTCCAGCTCAGCCGCCCTCTGTGGCTGTGACCCGCCCATCCGCCGCCGCTGACTGAGCCCGGTCAGGTGTTCAGCGCTCACACACGTAAACTTTACATTTGGATAACTTATTCGGTTTTTCTGTGAAGGGACAAACAGTTCCGAGGCCATGCTCAGACGGATACTACAGATGGTGAGTTTATGGGGTCAATAAATCGACCGGGATCGCTTTTGTGTAAGTGAAAGCCACTGGTTTTCCTTGGAAGCTACAGGCCTATCCATGTCTGCGTTCACGACGGGGACGCGTGTTTTGAAACACAACGCGTCACCGGTGGGTGGGGGTTTTATTATTAGCTAACGGGAATCCCGCCATTCTCGTTCACTCGCCTGGGCGCAGTGAAGAAATCAAGCGCTCCTCGAGCTGGGTTGACATAGTTAGCCGATGGATGCTAAAATGGTTCAATTGATTGCAGATTCTTTGGGCAGAGAAGAAACCAGTGACTCTATATACTATGTGGCTAGCGTGTATACATTGACTACATTAGTAGGATGAAAGACAGCTCAACGAGCTAACGCACCTTGTCCCTGAAGTAGCTTATTTCCACAGTTTCCGTTAGCTAGCTATATTACACAGGTTAATTCGTCGGCTATTCCTCACATGCTAACATTAGCAACAGACAGTGCACTTCGAGTTGTGCGTCAGTCGACATGGAAGGACACACGCGGTTTATCAAAAGAGACTATTAGAGTTTTAATGGTTACATGTTGTGATGAATAATCTGCATGACATTAAAGTTACAAGTCGGAGAATTGATATGTTAGCCCATTAGCTAGCTTTTGCTGCATACTACATTTTCCATGATGCTTTGCGAACTGCATCATTGTGTACAAACCATAGACAGTCTGTGTTATAAATGTAACTCCTTCAGAAGTATTTATTTTGACGCATAAAATTCCCCTGCGGGTTTAAATCTCCAGGATAGTGCATCACAGTTCTGTGATTAAACATAAATGACATGTTCCTCAGAAGTACGACAATTTTTCCTTATTACTTACAGAAACCATCCTGATTTCAGAGCCTCACTTTAGCTGCAGCTCTTATGGCTTTGGTGAAAAATGATTTTATAGTTGCTAAAGCCGAATCACAACTGAAATACTCGTTGGTATGTACAAAAAAGAGTATTAAGTTCTCATGTATTAAATTATTACCAAATCAAATTGTGGATTTTTCTCAAGCAATTTCAAAATGTGAAATAATCATCTCATGTATTGTTGACTAAAAATGTTCAGTATTCTAAAGTCATGTAAGCACGGTACGAATTTATTACAGCTCAAATATTTCGTCCTATTAGTTGCTTGTGTTCGCTTGTGCTCAGCACTCGTTTCATGTAAGTATATTGCAATAATCAAACCATGTCAAGTGGTTAAAGAAAGTTTCATATGAATATTGACACTTTTTCCAGTTTATGAACTTGGTGAGTTCAACCAGGGTCAATGCTGTTCCATGTCGCAGCTAAAGACTTCCTTTTAGCATTTTGTTTGCTGGCCTCCCAACTAGCTCCTCCTACCACACAAACACACACATTGACCCCATTCATTCATTCAGATCACCATCAGCCCACGCAATTCCTGTTTGTGTACTTCATCCTTTTTTATATCTGATCATGAGGATAATAAGCTCAGCCAGGTTTTGATAGACACCTCAGCTTCTGAGTCAGAGAGCTTTTTGAATATTTACTAACCAACTGCCTGCCACTTGGCCGTTGAAGTTGAAGGCTACAGAGATTTGTTTATAAACAGTCTCACCTCAAATGCCCGAAAGTAAACTCTTGCATATTAGTTGTAAAGGTAATGTAATGTTTAACACGCCTAAAGATGAACTTGGTCAAAGAAATGGACTAAATGGAGAAGTATCGAAAAGCTCTAACAGCTCGTAAGCCATAATGTTTGGGAGTAAATGTATTAGTAACTGAAAAGTAACAGAGACGAAACCAGGTGAAAGAGTGAATATATTTAGCATGTTAATACTCAACATTCAATTGAACAATGCCCATCTTTAAACCTATTCTCCAGTGGATTAAATGCACTGCTGGAGGCTGGACAGTATTATCAGTGTACAGGCTGACACTGATGAGCCAGTGACTTGTTCCAAGCACAAAGCTCGGCATTGAGTCACAGCTACACACAATCACTTGAGGACTTCACTCTCATATTAGTGGCTGGTCTTGAAAGCTCCTTTAGTGTCACTTAACAAACAGGTTAGATCTTATCACTTACTCACTGTTTGTTTAAGGACAAGTCACACCCAGCATACTTGTTTTTCAGACGTGAGGAAGAACGGTTTTTTCCAGACTTTTCTAGGGAATTAACAAAATGAAAAAATAATACATTTTTGGAATTCTCTCTCTTGCACACACACGCACGCACGCACGCACGCACACACACACACACACACACACACACACACACACACACACACTAAGGGAAATGTCGAGATGTGGTGAGATAACGTGCAGAATCCATGTGCTGTAATATATAAGCATATAAATGCAGTTGTTATTGTGCAAATTTTGTCCTGACAGTAAAAATAAGGGTGTTAAACCTTTAAGAAATTATCCTATCGTTTTTGAAGATAGATGCAGTATTTTCTAGGATTGTGCATTATTGAGAACATTGGAGTATAAACACAGTTTGACAAAGCAACGACAACATTTTACATATGTCCTGTAAATATACGCGATTGTAAATATTAATGACATGATGAAACTAATCCAGTCACTGTCTGCAGACCCCTGGGAAGGGAGGGTCCCAGAATGCGGAGTCCGAACAGCCCAGCACCGACCTGAACCACGACCAGACCTCTGAGGTAACGTGTTTGATCTCTGAACTGAGAAGTCAGACATTTTGTCATTTGTGTGCTGTTTTTGAAACTTCTTTCTAAATTATGATCATTCAACCATGTGACGTGTTTCTGTGTGCAGGGCTTCATCTGTCCTCAGTGCATGAAGTCTCACAACTCTGCAGAGGACCTGTTCAAACACTACGAGCTGTTCCACGACACAGGAGACCTCCCCGCTCACATGGCCCCGACTCGGTGGGTTTGATATCAGCGCTGTGTTCAGAAATTGAGCTTGGAGTGGAATTCAACTTTTATTGCATTTTCGTGAACGGCCTTTCCTCTCTATTTAGGGAGGACCTTACGATGCTGCGGCAAGAGGTTCAAGACCTGCATGCTTCTCTCAAGGTATAGCTGTGTGTGGCTGTCACAGAGGTGTCCGGATGTTTATTCAAGCACTTAATTGTTGATTTTCTCTTCATAAGGAGGAAAGATGGTTCTCTGGAGAGCTGAAGAAGGAATTAGACAAAGTCCAAGGACATTTTAAGCAAGTAAGTATTTTAATGTAGTCACCATCTTCAATGAAACTGAATAGAAATGCTGCTACATGCTCCTCTCTCTTCCTCCTCGTTCCACAGCCCGATGGGCAGAGCTCAGAAGATTCAGGTGAGCAGCAGCAGCGAACGAGAATCGCATGTTGAATTGGAAATCGAAACGTCAGCAGCTTATCATGGGTGTATTTCTTCCAGTCCTGGAAAGGAAGCTGAATGAAGCCGAAACCGAGAAGTTCAACATCAAACAGATGAAAGACCTGTTTGAGCAGAAAGCTGCACAGCTGGCCACAGAGATAGTAGGTTAGTGTTTGACCGGGAAACTGGGAAACCTCTGTTTGTAATTCCACTGCGTTTCATAAAACAAAATCATCTTGTTTTATTTTAAGCCATGTTAAATCCGAATGACTCAAAGACATTTCACACTGGTTTCAGCGGATCAGCTTGAGTACGTTTGTGACACGAACAAGTGAGATGTTTGATTGTTAAATCTGACTTTTGATGTTGGATAAATGCTTCGACAGACTTGAAGTCCCGTTACGACGAGGAGAAGAGTCTGCGGGAGGCCGCTGACCAGAGGCTCGCCAAGTTGACTGAGGACGTGCAGAAAGAAAAGCAGGAGAACGAGAGGCTACAGACAGAACTGGTACATTCACCTGTGAAGAGCTGCTGCAAGTGTTGTTCTTTTGAGTTTGTCTGAGCAATGATTGACACAGTAAACTAGCTCTTGCTCTTCTGCTGTCTGCCTGTAAAACACAGCGACTCTGCTCTGCCCCCTAGCTGCAGCGACCGGGAGTGGAGGACGTGGACGTCCTGCAGAAGGAGCTGGTTCAGGTGCAGACGCTGATGGACCAAATGACCCGCGAGAGAGAGGAGGAGTCCGAACGCCTCAAGAACCATTATGAGCAGCTCCAGGCCGACTACACTACCTCAGAGGTCAGAAGGCCAAAGACACCCGATGTGTCGCTGTAAAAACATTGTTTATAGTAGAGATAATTGCAGAAGAACTGGACTGGTGTGGGGAACAGCAGCTTTCACTTTCTTCACCTTCGGCTGTTGTCAGTCAAGGGATTCAATCCAGAAACACTGGAGTCACAAACGGACTTGCTTCAACGGAGAATCTTCTCTAGTTCCACATTTAGGAAGTGATGTTTCCAGTCAAATGGAGAATTCTTTCACCACTTAGTAGCAGATGTACTGGAATGCATGTGCACACACTGTTTGTCTGTCTCTGCACACTGCAGTCTGGGAAATCCAGGTATTCGTGTTGAATATTGTTTATTTGTTATGGTTCAGTGTTTCTTCAGCCTTTCCGTGCTCCGTCAAACAGCTTTTCTGTTTTTTTCTAGAAGAGACACACTCAGATTCAGTTACAGAAATGGCTTTTATGTGTTTAATAAAACAGCTCTTATGCAGTTCTCTGTAGTTATTTTTTTATCAGATGGGTTTTGTACCTAATTTAGTCATTAATTAATGGCTTCTGAATAATTCAGCCTCATATCCTTTATTTGAATCTGCAAAGTAGAGAAGTATTTATAGCTTTTCATCAGTCATCTCCAGACCCTGAAGCTTTTTTTCAGCTAACTGTTGATGAAAAGCCTCAGTGAGGAGCCAAGATATAGAAACGTTTTTTGGGGGGTTGCACATAGTGATGTGTCAGTTCCATTTTCTGAAACAGTTGCTATTTTAGTCTAAAGTGTAAGTTTTACTTTGTGATTTGTGATTGTCAGCCCAACAGCAGAGAGACAAGCCTTAACCTGGGCTGCATTCAGCTTCACACAGACTTATTTCTACAGTTTCTCTCTCAGATCAGCAGCTTTGTGTTGCAGTTTACTCTGTTGCTGTTGTTTCATGACTTATCTTTGTCCCTGTGTCTCTTTCCCTTCCTGCGCTTCTCACACACTGTATCCTTCTGCAACACTCACAATACTCAAGATCCGTAAATTGGAGGTAAAACATATCGTTTAAAGTTGGCCCGGAATTCAGTTTCATCTGTTACACATTTGCCTTGTTTCTCAAAGTTGATTTGTTTTCTTTTTGTACCAATATTTAAAACTCATTTTTGCTTCTTTTTTTTTCTTTTTTTCTCATGTCTGTGAAGTGTGATTGTCACTAATCTGTTTTCTTCAGTTTTATTTTGCGTCAGTCGTCCACAGTGCTGCTTCAGAGTTTGAAATGTTACTCAAATGGATTTGTTAATCAGTCTTAAGTGTGTGTGTTGTGTTACAGATGACCATATCCCAACTGAAAGCAGAGCTGGAGAAGGGTCCGCAGGAAGCGGCCGTCTACACGCAGCAGATCCACCAGCTGCAGAGCAGCCTGAACAATCTGCAGCAGCAAAGCCAGGTAACACAGCCCCGTGACACTTTCCAATTCTGGACAAATTACTGCGGCCGCAAAATATTTCCGCCCCTGACATGTGTTGCTCAGCGGGAATGTGTAGGATTTACTTTTACTACAGCGGCGTGTTAACGAGCCTTCCCAGCTGCCCCCTCTCTCGAGCGCCGAACACGCCATCCCCGTTTCTGTAAACTCTCCTCTGTTGCTCAGCTCCCATCACAATACCCCGCTGTCACCAACCGTCTTTGGCAACGGCGACATGTTGACAACAAAAAAAAAAAATACTTGCCACGCTATTATTAAACCGGCAGGGGTGATGGCAGCGCCGCCAGCTCTGTCACCGTGGCTGAAATACAATCACAGGTAATAACAGTGAGAAGTGGGGAATGTGGCACAGCGCTCCTGCCAGAGATCAAATCCTCCCACATCAGGCGCAGCGAGGCGCCCCACGCCAAGTAGGTTTTTTCGGTGAATGGAAGGATTATGGACGTAGATTTCTGATGTGACGCCTGGACCGTGTTCTTTCTCCTCACAGCGTGAATCCATGAGACCTGATACATACACTCATCCGACAGGAATAGAAACGAAAGAGCGAGCGTCCAGATAGAACAACCTGCAGTGTTTTCTTTGGTCTGAAGCTCCGGGATTAAAAGAGAGGGGACACATGATGCAGTGACAATAACGACAAATCTGTGCGAAAGGAAAAGGATGAGCGTGTGAGGAAGGCTCCAGAGACGGTCATGACGGCCGCCGGTCAGCTGCTGCGGCGGCCTGCAGAGGTTTATTGGATGTCATGAAGTCCAGGTTCCCTGTCACACTCCCCAGTTAGCAGCACGCTCCCCTATTAACAACATTTTCCTCTTTATCACCCTGTTGCCAAGTTTATTGCGAGAGCTTACACAAGGGCGAGCTCTGTACGGCCCTGTGCTGTAAACCCTCTCGAGATGGTATACCATTCGTTATTTCAAGCTCTTGACAGATGGCTGTTTTGTTTTCCATTGTTTATATACAAACGGTGTGATGGTTTGTGGCTTTTTGCAGCTCCTATCATACTGTCACTGTTTTGATTTGCCGATTTTAATCACTTATCGTATCAGTCTGTTATTTTTCCAAGGCTACAAAGATTTTCCACACTCTATAACTGCTCTCGGTTGATAGTGTTTGATAGCGTTTGCTGTGTTCTGGTTAATTTAATATAAACTGTTGTATATATGAAACTTTAAAAGCTGTATTAGCTTCATTTTAAAGGTTAAAGGTGCTGTAGGCAGGATTTGGCATCTCCGCCATCTTGCTTAGGGTTACCTAAGCATGATGGCGATTTGACCCATCTAAGATGGCGATTTGAAACCCAGCACAGCCAATCCTGTCATGTTTTCTCTGACATCATGCCCTTACGCAAGTTAAGCCCCTCCCACAAGAACGTGCGACGAACGCCCCTCGACCAATCACGGTTAGAGCCTCAGGGGCTCTTCTGATTGGTCAAAGATACCTGGAGCTGTGGAGATTCCTTTTCAGCTCAGAACAGAGACAGATGGAAACGCTGCGCCCTCGCGGTAGTGCAATTATGCTGCACTCCTAAAGGATTATCAATGGATACTCTAACATTTAATCCAAAGAAAACACAGAAAAATTAGCATTGACTAGCAAAATCCTGCCTACAGCACCTTTAAGTGTGTTTTGTGGCTCCAGCTAAATTTGATTTGGTGGAAAAACACAGAAATGGTTCTTTTGGTCATAAAGGTTGCAGCCGGCCACTGGTCTAAACAATAAGTATACACTAGTTATGTGTTTTTTTGTCCTTCCTTTTCCTCCACAGAGCCTGTCTGAAAAACTTGCGCGTAAGGAAAAGGAATATCAAGTGCTGGAAGAAGAGCTGGGTGTTGAGAAAACGGCCAAGAACGAAGTCCGGGACAGCCTGAGGGAGAGGGAGTCGGAGGTCCAGGAGCTCCAGGCCCGGGCCGCGGGGGCCGAGGCCGCCCTGCAGAAGGCCCAGACAGAGCTTCGAGAGACGGCGGAGGAAGTGGCCAAGTTTAAGAAGGAGATTGCAGATCTGGAGGTGAAGCATGCAGAGCTGAAGGTTGAGAGGAAACAGCTGGAGCAACAGAGGGAAGAAAAAGAAAGTCAAGGTGCTCAGCAGCAAACGGAGATCAGCCAGGTGAGTAGTAGACAGAGTTACAAAAAAAGACTAATGAGAAAGAATATTAATTGTTGAAAAATGAAAGAAAAAGCAGCAGCAGACCTATTTTTCTTGCTTCTGAACTCCACAGGATGATTTATTTTACACTTTGAGTTTCATTATTCTGTCTGCTTCATTTTCACCGGACCGTACAGAGAAGCCGAGATCATTACCAGATTAAAGAAAGCCAGGAAACATTTATGGAAATCAAACAAAATATTTTTTTTACAGCACTTTCATTTAGCATGTGGCAGAACAAAAAAGGGTCACATTTAAAAAATCCAAATCAAAAAAAGCGATCCAGTTATGTCTACTGATTGAAGCCTGTGCTCATGATTTTTTGCATCCTCCCCTTCTTTGCCTCTCTTAGCTGCACACCAAACTGCTGGAGGCAGAGAGGCAGCTCGGTGAGGTGCAAGGTCGGCTGAAAGAGCAGCGGCAGCTGTCCGGGGAGAAACTGAAGGACCGCGAGCAGCAAGCAGCTGACCTGCAGCTCAAACTCTCCCGCGCAGAAGAACAGGTAAACACCGACAAATCCGATGCTCCTTTCAGGGCAAACGGCGTGATAAACATGTACATTTAGCAGATGTTCACATGTGTTTACAATGCTCATTTGTTTGATTAAAAATCAGAGGCAGAGAGATAACATAGCTGCTATTAAATACGTGGTTTCATATCGGGAGAAGACAAAGTGAAATCAGTGGTTTTGTTTCTATGATTCAGCTGAAGGAAGGTGCCAGTAAGACCACTGACCTGCAGCACCAGCTGGAGAAAGCCAAGCAGCAGCATCAGGAGCTGCAGGCGCTGCAGCAAAACACCAACGGCAAACTCCGCGAAGCACAGGTACTCCAGCCAGGAGAGCATGACGCCTCGAGACAGCCGTTTCAGAGCAAATCTTATTCACCAGGAGGATTTCACGTTGCGCTAAATATCTCGTTTCATGCCGCAGAACGACTTGGAGCAGGTGCTGCGTCAGATCGGGGACAAAGACCAGAAGATCCAGAACCTGGAAGCTCTGCTGCAGAAGAGCAAAGACATCGTGAGCCAGCTGGAGACGGAGAGAGAGGATCTGTGCGCCAAGATTCAGGCCGGAGAAGGAGAAACCGCTGTGCTGAACCAGCTGAAAGAGAAAAACCACGCACTGCAAGAACAGGTACCCACGCATTCGTATAGAAGTGTGTGTGGAGAAACATTGGTTGTGCCCCACAGTGTTGATGCCTGAGCTTCTTTGTTTTCCCATGGGGCTCTTCTAGGTGACGCAGTTGACCGACAAGTTAAAGAACCAGTCAGAGAGCAACAAGCAGGCTCAAGATAACCTCCACAAGCAGGTCCAGGAGCAGAAGACTCTGCTCCGTTCGGCCCAGGACAGAGCTCACACCCTGGAGACCTCGGTCACTGAACTCACCGCCCAGCTCACCGACAGCAAGGAGAAAGTGGCTCAGCTGGATGCTCAGGTAAGGATCTTTAATTAGAAGTTTCATGTATTGGTGTTTTTTTTTTTACACTGTTGGATAGACGGTGATGGAAAGCCTGATGAATCAGGGAGTTCTTTGTGTATTTCCTTCAGGTGAAAGCAAAGACGGAGCTGCTGCTCTCTGCAGAGGCATCCAAAGCTGCACAAAAGGCCAACCTGGAGAACAGCCTGGAGACAGCTCAGCACGCACTGCAGGACAAGCAGCAGGTTCGAGTCCTCCTCCTGCCTGAACCACACTCAGTTTCCTTTGTTGAATCATTCACTGTAAATTTTTGCTAAAAAAAGACACAAATTGAGATTCTTTACACCTTATTTTTCAGTTTTGCTCCCTTCCTCTTCTCATCCTTTTGTTTTCTGTTATTCTGCCCCCTTCGTCTCTTTCTAATGCAGGAGTTTAGTAAAATTCAGAAGAAGCTGGAAGAGGAAGCCCAGAGGCTGAAGGAGCGGCAGGAGCAGTGCGCTCAGCTGGAGACCAGTCTGAAGGAATGCAAAGAGAAGCTTCTGGCCTCAGAGCAGCGCGTCGAGCAGCTGGAGGGCGGCAATAAGGTTTGTCTCGAGCACCGGATTGACTGAAATACCGTTTTCTGCCTTTGAATGACTCCAAGTCAGGATTCATCAGCACAGTTTCTGTGTTCAGAACTCTGCACTGCAGTGTTTTATAAAGTGCACCTGGTGCTTTAATGTGACAGAAACTGGAGTCTCGGATCGAGGAGGTGCAGACCACTCGGGACAAAGCTCAGCAGGAAGTGCAGAAGCTGCAGAAGGAGAGTTCAGAGGTTAAAAAGAAAGCGAAGGAGCTGCAGCGCTCACTGGAAACTGAGAAGACGGGGTGAGAGAAACTGTCAAAGGATCAGCTTTGATCGACATGTCCAAGATCCACCGATACACAAGCATCTGCTGGATTTTTGTTTACAAGTTTGAACAATCTGTAACAAACTGTGCATGATTTTTGTTGGTCAGAGCTTCAAATCTGCAAGAGGAGTTAAAGAAAAAGGCAGCTGCTTTGAGCGATGTGCAGCAGCAGCTGGTCTGCTGTGAGCAGGAGATTTCCGCTCTGAAGGTGAACCTGGACAAGGTGACGCAGGAGGGAACGACTCGGCAGGCAGAGCTGGAGAAGAGAGCCCAGAGTCTGGCTGCAGACCTGCAGAAAGCCCAGCAGGAGAAAGAGGCTCAGAAGAAGGAGCTGGCGTCCGGGCAGGAGAGCCTCGGAAAGGCCAATAAGGCGCTGAAAGAAAGCCGGGGTCAACTGGAGGCTGAGAGGAAGAACCATAAATCTGCAATGGAAGAGAAGGTAGGCTCAGCATCCTGCAGTCTGAATAGATCAAATGACTCATGCAGTCTTATTCTGTTTTTCTACGTTTCATCACTCACAATGTTAAAATCTGTCCTAATCCCAGGACAGGTCCAACGAGAAGGCAAAGCAGGAGCTTCTCAAAAACAACGAGGCCATCACGAAAACACTGAAAGAGTCTAAAGAGCAGCTGGAGCGGATGAAAGAGGTGAGCTTATAAAAGAATTTAAACTGCGTCTTTGTTCTAACCTGAACTCCTAAGGATGCGTGTTCGTACGTGAACGTTTCAGACGGAGAAGAAGCTGAGAGAGCAGCTGACCTCGGCGGAGCAGCAGCGCTCCAAGACTCAGGAGACACTGAAGGAAAAGGAGAGCGAGTTGGAGAAGCTGCAGGCACAACTGAAGACAACCCAGGGGTCCTTGCAAGAGGAAGTTAACAAACTGAAGGGTCAGCTGAAAGAACTACAGGAAGTCTGTGCCAAGAAGGTAAGAATTATTTCCAAATTCAAAATGTTGAATGTTTTTCCTACTGATCTGAATATATAGTGTTCACAGTGATTTCTGTGTTTGACTCTTTTCCAGGACAAAGAGGAGAGTAAGTTGAGGACGCAGGTGTCGGAGCTCAGCCAGCAGCTGTCCTCGGAAAAGGGCCACACGGCCGAGCTGCAGAAGTCAGTGGAGCAAAGCCAGCAAGACCTCTCCAAGCTGCAGTCGGACCTCTACGGCAAAGAGTCTGAAGTTTCCGCTCTGCGCCAAGACCTCAAGGTGCCGTGATTCAGGATGAACTAGAAGAGAACTGACAGGAAAGCGGCAGCAATATATTAACTGTTGTTCTTTTTTCACACTTTTCTTCTTCCCGCAGGCCTCAGAGGAAAAGCTGAGTGCCGCCCAGGAGGAGCTGTCTGCCAACCGAACCCATCAGACGAGTTTAGAGGCTCAGATCCAGGAGCTGAAGTCGTCCCGCGGCTCTCTGGAGCAGGAGCTCGCTAAACGGGACCAGAAGCTCCAGCAGCAGGATCAAACTCTGAAGGAGCTGCAGAAGCAGCAGGTTTGAGCAAACTGTCAACATCCACAGTCAGCTGGCTCGAACCCAACGCACTGAGGCATTGTGAACTGTGTTTCTCCCTCAGAGTAAAGTCAAGGAGGAACTGGAGAAGGAGAGAAACAAGCTGGAGGAGGTGAACAAAGCCAAGAGCGTCCTGGAGAAGAACAACACCAAAGTGACATCTGAGTTGAAAACACTGGCAGAGAAGAGTGAGAAGGTTGGTATCGCTTCGTCGTTATTCACCTGACTTCACATTATCAAGGACTGGATTCTACTGCAGGAGACACTCCCCCCTCTGACTGACGTGTCCGGAGGTCTCCCCTGTGTCTCCTTTGTCTTGTGTAAACAGTTTAACTGAGAAATACAGCAGCGCCACATTCTTCAGAGTCATGAGTGAGCCTGCTTGACATAAATCTGAGTTTTTTAAGTTCTTCAGAGCTGTCTGAGAGGGATTCTGAAGCTATTAGTGTGACTGTTGCCTTCATGCGACTCGTTCCACCTTTTGTAATGAACTCCAGCCACCTTTAGCAACCAATTATTCTGAAAGCGATATATCTGTTTCGTCTCAGGAGCTGGGCGAGCTGCAAGAAGCCAAACAGCTCTTGATCCAGCAGAAACTGGATCTGCAGAGTCAGGTGGAGGCGGCGCAGGGGGCCCTCCAGCAGGAGCAGAAGGAGCACCAGGCCACCAAAGACGGCAGGATCCAGAGAGAGGAGCAGCTCTCCAACCAAACCAAGGAGGTCCAGGAACAGCTGGTGGGCTCATTCACCAAGTCCCAACGGCTAACCGTCACACACTCAGCTCTGTGGTGACCTGATCAACGCTTCCTTCCCAAGGCGGCGGAGAAACGAGCCAGAGAAGAGCAGGTGAAGCGCGGGGAGGAGACGGAGGCCAAGCTGGCCGTCCAGGTGACGGCGCTGAATGAGAACGTGGCCACGTTGAAGAGGGAATGGCAGGGCAGCCAGCGGAGGGTCAGTGAGCTGGAGAAGCAGACGGACGAGCTGAGAGGAGAGATCGCCGTGCTGGAGGCCACCGTCCAGAACAACCAGGACGAGCGGCGCGCGCTCCTGGAGAGGTCGGTCCGCGCTGAACCTTTGAATGTGCTTTTAAGGCTCGACTCCCTGCAGCACGACTGCAATTGAAAGGAAAAAAATGTTTTTAAAAAAACCTCTACGAGGACTTAAAGAGCAAATAAACCCAGACAGATGAGGAGCACTGATTTTCTTCGGAACACCTTGTTCTGATCCTCAACATGTAGGTCAATCTGAACTCGTTCTGCGGTGTTGACAGTCGCTCGTCACGACTGTCTTCGCCGCATCAGACACTCTACACTATGTCACAGTGCCAGAATGTGTATTTCCCCTGCTAAACTCAGGTTAAAACAACCATAAAACATCCGAGCCGCGTTGAATGAAGTGATTTGTTTACATTCTGCAGGCAGAGACGCTTCATTTGTGAACTCTGAAGGGTGGATCGCTGCTGTGTGACGCCCTGTTCACATACCGCAGCTGTCAGAGCGAAGCCTGTCCTCACAGGGCTCGCCGCCTCCTGCTTTCAGATTCTCCTGTGACGATACCAAACAGCTCAATGAAGCAGGAGATGTGACTTAAATGCATGTAAAGTGCTGATTATCAAATCTGTTTGGTGGGAAGAAATTCTCCTCTGTGATCAGAATTTCTTCTAAACATGATATATGATTGAAAATAAACTATCTTCAATGATAATGAAGATTTCCTGTTTGCCACAAACACTCGCAGATCAGCGGTGCGCTGCTGTTTGTTTCAGGTGTGTGAAGGGTGAAGGGGAGATGGAGAAGCTGCAGGCCAAAGTGGTGGAGCTGAGGAGGAAGCTGGACGACACCACGGCGGCCATGCAGGAGCTGGGCAGGGAGAACCAGTCGCTTCAGGTCTGCTGCCGGACTCTGGAAACTCATGACGTTCAAATCCTGGCTGCTTGAAAGAAGTTTTTAAATGGAAATTAAATGACTGAATGTCTCTGCTTGGGAGTTAATGCGATTCCTTCTTTTTTTCTCCCTCTGCTGTTCATTCAGATCAAGCAGTCCCAAAGCCTGACCAGGAAGTGGGCCGAGGACCACGAGGTGCAGAACTGCATGGCGTGTGGGAAAGGCTTCACCGTCACCGTCAGGAAGGTGAGAGTTCCCAGCTGCGTTAACTGAACCTACCTCCTCCTCCTTCGACGTTGCGTGTGTCATTAACCCTCCCGCCGCCTGTCTCCTTCCCCCCCCGACCTGCAGCACCACTGCCGACACTGCGGGAACATCTTCTGCGCCGAGTGCTCGTCGAGGAACGCCCTCACGCCGTCGTCGAAAAAGCCCGTACGGGTGTGCGAGACGTGTTTCGAGGAGCTTCAAGGCTGACGTCCCCCGCCTTCGCCCCCCTCCCCCCTCCTCCCCCACCCCCTGACCCCCTGACCCCCTGACCCCGACCCCTCTCTATCTCCAGCGTGCAGAAGAAGGCATGTCTTTGTCCATTTTCTATGTGCACTATCGAGGACAGACCCAGCGCAAAGACCCCCACCCGGGTGTGACCCGCGGCGCCGGTGTGAAGGGATCCACCGGGGTGGGATCGGTCGGGGTTGTCTGTATCTGTATTTGTGCCTTTTGCTACTCCTGTGGACTGCCAGAGAGCGCAGGCAGCGAACATGAACACGCCACCCACCTCTGTACGGCTCCATCCACCAGTCAGTCTCCACCAGGCTTCGCTCGTGGTCTTAAAGGTTTTTCCAGTGAGAGAGTGAATCATGTAACACTGATGCTGAAAGTAACTTCTGCCCCACAAAGGTGAACACTGGGAACTTTCCCCGCTATTGTTTCCATAATCTATTCAGAAAATATTTGAAAAAATGGCATCATTTGACTATTTTTTTTTGAATTCACATGCAGTATTGTGAAAAAGAAAAAAAAAAAAAAAAACCGAGTGTGAGAATACCTGCACGGTTTCTTTTGCACAGAGCTGCAAGTCAACAGCTCCGTATTGTTTGTTCGTGCCGCACAGGGAGGTATCGGCTTCATTTTCTGGGATTGTAAATGTGAATTATACGTGTGAACTTAGGACAGCAGGTGAACCTGCATGACTCGGTTCCTGCGCGTTTCCTTCGTGGCGGCAGAGTGTTTATGATTTAGAAGAAATTCATGTCTTCAGCCTATTTCATGACCAAAGAATGTCTGCAGCGGGAAAACAGCCGAGGTGGAAGCCCTGAGTTCGTGTCATATTTCAGTATTTTCTAGCAGTGTTTCGGTTTTAAATCACTCGGTCTCCACATTTTTATCTTGAAAACAGCCTGTAATGCGAACAGTGACACTTTTTATGTACAGCCAGTTCTTTTTTTGTTTTGTTTTTTTTTTTTTGTTTTTCTGTGCCACCATTTCTTTGTGTTGTTTTCTACAAATTGTGGTGCTTTCTGCAGACTCACAATGCAGTCCTTAGAGGTGCCTGCATATTTTCTTTTTTTTCTCTCTCTCTCTCTCTTGCTGCTTGTCTCCACTCAGCAGCACTGACTTCTTCTGGAGCTGCGTGCGTGTGCGTGTGTGCACGTGTGCTTCGAAGCAATAACTGTGGCTGTGTGTGGCAGTTGCTGGAACAGTGTGTGTATGCCTGTGTGTGTGTGTGTGTGTGTGTGTGTGTCGTAGTGTTTAGACCTGCTGTAAGCTGACGTGCTGTAGGACTGCTGGCTGCTCTGAACCTCAGTATCTCTCTGCCGCGGGGGGTTCTGGGACTTTCGCTGCTGCGTTCAGGTACAGCGGTTACTGTCGGTTCTCGGCCCAGCCCGTCCCGCAGCCCGGAACACTGTAAGATTCATTCCTGCGTTTTGTTTTAATTTATAATTGATGACGGATCCCAGTAAGATCTGGTGTGCAGTTGTCTGTAGACCGGAGCAGGTGGCGACACTGAACTCTTAAAACGCAGCTTACTAAATTAACTCTGCAGCAGAATGTCCATCTCGGTTTAGAACACCCGGTTTTGTTAGGTCTACCTCAGACTGGCACAGGAAAAGAGCACTATTTCATAGACATCACGAAAACTGCGTTGGATGAAGGATTTTTCGACGGGTCCGTCATGTTGTACAGTCCCCGGAGTCTGGAGAGACAATTTGCACCTTATTCTATCCTGGGTTGGTCGGAGTGAGAACCCAGCCACAAAGCATAGGACCACCAGCTTTATACAGGCTTCAGCATTTCCAGCCCCGGTGTAACTTAACTGCTCATTAATACTAAAGGCTGTCATAATTATCTTTGTAAATGTTTGTAATGAAAGAGAAAATTAAATATATAATAACTTGTGGATGTAGAAACATGACAACAGTGAAACTGTGCAGATTCATCGACGTCTTAGTTTTTTTTTTTTTTTTTTTGTGCAGAAGATGGCACTACAGACCCGTGGCACACTGAACCGTGGCTTTGCTTCGTGTTGTTGCTGTCAGTCGTCATGCATGGTGACTCAACCGGCCCGTGGCTCACACGCTTTCTCCACGTTCGGTCAGCATGTCTCGGTGGTTTGTGTAAAAAGGCGTGCCTTCGGGGGGGGGGGGGGGGGGGGGGGGGGCGCGCGTCAAGGCGAAAACCGCCGGCGGTGGATCACGAACCGCCGTATCACCAGAGTCAGCGTGACCTCAGGTCACCAGAAGGGACAAGAGATGTCGTTTATGTTCACATGCACCAGTTGATTTTTTTTTTTTTTTAATTCATTGTCATGACAAAACTAAATAAAAATCTACCATATGTTTGTACTTCCCTGTTTTGAGTGGTGATTCTGAATTGTAGGTTTAATTGTTTAATTCTGTTTTGTAAGTTATTCAAGCTAATCTTAGAAATAGTGTGTTTGAAAAAGTTAAGTCACATCAAATTAGATTTTTATCAACTATTTACTTCTCGCTCATTTTGACTAAAACTGGCCCAAAAGCACAAAATGAGTTAAATAAAAAAACAAACTCAGCTTCTACTACACAAATATTTATTGTCCACTACTGCAGCAGCTGCCTTTGGAGGCAAACATTTAGTTTACAAAATGATGCTAGTGCTAAAACAGTCATTCACAGACAGGAGGGGACAGTGAAGTGCATGTTGACGGGAGTCGGGGCTTCGGAGGCTGTCTGATGGCTCAGATCTGAGACGACTCCAGCCACAGCGAGGAGCTCTTGACCCGCGGCTGCTGAGAGTCCAGCTTCAGCAGCGTAGTGACGGCGCCCTCTATCTTCGACATCCACACTCTCTGCAGAAACAGAAGATCCGGTTCACATACAAATACCGACTGGGATGGACTGGAATCATGTTACTGAATATATTATCTGTTTAGCACTTCATCCTTACTGTGTGTTGATGTGACTGGATCAGTGTGTTTTCAATGTATGCATACGCAGAAAACTATGGAGAACCGATTCCACTGACCTTATTTAAAAAAAAAAAATTAAGTCATCTGGCAAAAGCTTTTGTCTGGAAATAATGGAGCTTATGTTCTTGTGATACACAAATCTAAATATGTCTATGTAATGAATTAACATATACAGTTGCTTCTCAGTTGTGAAAGCTTTTTCAACGTAAGAGATTAACTTCAAATTTTGAAGCGCTTCTTAAATATTAACTGTGTTAATTATCAATGAAAAATGGAGGAAAAAAATCATATCTCATTAAATTCTCTCATACTTTCAGATACTGCAACATTAATTTGATTTCCATGACTTCTAAGTCAAAATTATAAGAAACCAAAGAAATATTGAAATAATTCACTTATTGTGTAATAACTCAAGACATGAATGACAGAAATGAATTTTCCATTAAACTGAAACTCTTTGACACGTCTGTGGTGTAAACAACATTTGCCCGAACATTGCAATCAGTCCTCTGCCAGCTCTTCTCCTTGTAAACCTCGTCGGGAAGTCACGGCTGAGCGGGTTTACCTTGGACGACTCTGAAGCCGCTTGAAGGATGAAGGCACCGATACACTGCTGGTAGCGGTTCTGGTGCATTATGATGAAGGAGTGAGGCAGGCCCGACGCTGGGAAGAGAAAAAGAAATCAAATATAGAAAACCATGACTACAACAAGACCTTTAGCTTTTACACAGTTTGGGGGGAAAAAAGAAGAAGTGTTACTGGAGGCGTTGAGCTGGTCGATGTTCCTGAGCTGGAGCCGGTCCAGAGAAACCGGCTGGTCGAGAACCGTGAAGACGCAGCCGTCCTTCAGCAGCTGATCCAGCTCCAGGTTCTGCTGCAGCCTCAGAGGATTCTGCTCGGGACCGACGGACTTCTGCAAAGAGAATCAAGACCGCAACCTTCACAAAGGCACGCGGTGACGAGAGAGCGGAGTGGGAACGCAGCTGAAGAGTGACATACCTTCTTGTTTCTTTTTATCTTTGTTATGAGCAGGAATTCGTCGAACAGGAACAGATACACATCTATCAGCTTTGTGTTCTCTAGTAATGAACCAAAGAGAGGTGGGATGAGATTTCGGTCACATGGGAGTGACAGACGTGCGAGACACGCCGGGTTGGTGTCGGCTGCGCGAACCTGTGAGCACCAGCTTCCCCTCGTGCAGCAGGCTCCTGTGAGAGATGAGGTTCTCCAGAGTGACGGCCTTCAGCAGATGCTTGAGATTCTGAAACAGAGGCCAGTCGACCCAGTGAGAGGAGGATATCTTCACCTTTTGATGTGCAATCACTGTGCTGAAGCATTCATAGTGTCTTGTTCTACTTTTCGTTTCGATTTCATATCCAGATAAAAAGAGAAAAGAAAAAGACTGATTATTATATCTGCATCAAAAGGTGTTGTAAAATCAGATGTCTGACTCTGGAAGCTTCTATCTGTCAACAAGGTTGATGTTGAGTCAAATAGATAAATATTTCTATATAAACAAACACACATGACGCAGCCAGACCTCAGGGACGAAGGCGCGCTTGTCCCGCTCCCACACCGGCAGCCACACCAGGGCGTCTCGCAGCTGTTTCACCTTCTGGTAGTTATCCAGCCATTTGACCTTTCCCTCCAAATCACCTTTAAACAGAGAGCAAATACAACTGGATGGTAAAGATGATGCCGAGAAATAAGATAAACATATATCCACACCGAAGATGCTGAAAACACTTTATAAGAGATGTTATACGTACAAGAATAAATCTTTGCAGACGACACAGCTGCGTTTCAATAAAGGAACGTTTTCTCACAATTTGAATAAAAAAGAAATCAGAAATATGGCTCATACGTTTTAAATGTATCATACAAACTGAGATATATAAAAGCCTATTTGTTTAATTATTGATCATTTCAGCTCATGAGTCATGAAAATTAAAATACATCTCAAAACATGAGAAAAAATTATTAGATCAGACATTTTTCCATTTTTAATCCATATCATTAAGTTTTCAGTTTATATTTGTTAATACATTCTTACTTGATGAACACCAGAAAATACAAAAAAGGTTCTCTCAACCAACCTCTGTTCGTGTGGAGATAATGTTTTTAATTTTCTGAAATGAAGATAACAGAAACATATGGAGGTAAACTGCTGTCGTTATCACCTCTGAGTGCTGCTATAACCTGGGTGTGTGCATGTTCACACAGGTGATCATGGTGTAACCACTCTGAGATTCTCAGGCGTTTCCTTGTTACAAACAGTTGCATAAAATTCAAAAGTCCAGCACCTTCATATGCTGTCAGTTCTGACCGCCAAGTCACCGTCCTCTGTAGTTGACATATGACTCAGTCAGACGTCTACAGATAGAATCTGGCATATTCTTCTAGTTTATAAGGCCTAGAATTTGGCTCAACACTGGGAGTTGAACTTTAGACCCCACATATAAGATGGATCATCTGTTTAGTTATTGTACATCAATTTAAAATGTATCACCACTAAAAGTAAAAGTTCCTTATCACTTACACTTTGTGTCTTAAAACCCACACAAACAATGTGGGAAGGAGTAATGAAAATGGGTAATAAAGTGTAGTTTCATATTTTGGACATGATCTTTCAAACATATAGTGTTTTTAATGCTTATTGATGATGAAAAATGTGATTGGGAAAAGTGTTTCTGCTGGTTTCTGAACAGAAAAAAATATGTAATATAGAAGCAAGTTGCTACTAAGGTTCCTGTCTAAAAAAATGATCGGGGTTCTTTATCCAGACTTAAAAGGAAGTAACCACGTATTTATTGGGAACTGTACTGTTGAAAAGGAAGTGTATTTGTTCTATTTGTTGAGAGCAAAGCAAACAGCACTGTATTGTATTGCAACAGCTTTAGAATAATCATGAACCGTACTTTACTTTTGGATACATTACTGAACTTTTGATAAATCACAGAAGATTGATGATATTGTTTTTCTGAGATGCGTCAAAAGAGATACTTTTAAGGTCACTTTGTTACTGTATTAAATGAATGACATCAGCGTATCAGGTTACTGACAGATTCAGACTACAGCTGGTACAGAAATAGCTCTGGCGCATCGTGACTAATTGTCCTGCTGTATTCTCCTGCATTGTGATGTCAAACAGGTGTGGCCATGTCGTGAGAGATTACAGCTCCATCTGTGATTCCAGTAAACACCCAGGGAGGACATTGACCCACACATCTCAGCTGTGATTGCACGTCCACTCCACGTCACCTGCCCGTTGCACAATAACACTCATTAGACAGGCGCGGTGAAAACACACCTTTCCGAAAGCCGCGCGAGCGTCGTCGGGTTCATGTGTGCCGCCGCGCTGCTTGGTTCCGTGAAGTTATTTAGTTCGCAACAGCAAAATGACATTGAGCTGCATTGCTGCGGCATATTTCCCACAGCCTGTCGGTGTAGTTACAGAGTAAACCCACCGCAGCAGGTCTGCAGGCGGAGGCACGCTGTGAAGAATAAACGTTCAGGGCCTCCTGGCTGCCGTCCAAGATATGGAACCTGTTTGCTCTGCGAGACACAATCGAGTCTGTTCGCGCTGATGGAGATAATCTCACTTGCTCCTACTTAACATGCCTCCTGTATCCCGATATGTTTGTAAACTACCTGCTGGCGAACACCTTGACAGCCACGATGGCCTGCTGATGAAGCAGGAGTGAGTACACACACACATAAACACACATAAATGTGCTTACATATAGATGTGTCCACTTGCTCCGCTACAGCTTGCAGCTCCCCTCTTTCCTCATCCAGCTGACATCTTTTCGCAATGTTGCGCAGCAGCAGCGGGTATCTGGTCAGCCTCTGCAACGGCGCCACCAGCAGGTCGCGCAGCTGCAGCCGCCGGCACTGCTCGTTCCTCTCACACCACTGGGGCAAAAGGGAGGGAAGGGGGACAAAAGAGACGGCGGGGTGAGAGAGGGGCCGCGGAAAGAGAGAGAGAGGGGGGGGGGGGTCAGAGGGGCGGCGGCGTTTGTTGGAGAGGGGGATGGGTGGAGGGATGAAATTTATATCAACGTCAAATATGTAAACACGGCTAAAAAAAAAAAAACAACAACACATAATCATCATGACAAGGAAGGTCAGCAGGAGGACAAATGGTGACATTCCTCTAAACCTGGTGACACTGAGCTGGCTGTTTGCCGTTTAGCACCGATCTGGCTAAACGTGTCCTCGCTTTCTGGCATCAAATCCTGGTGGACTTCCTCCTTTACCTTCACGTAGAATCCAAAGTCCTCTCTGGACTTCAGCGTGTCCAGATACTGCAGCGCCGTGGAGTAGTTGAGACAGTACTTCTGCAGGCTGTGGCAGATGCTCTCCTGGAACGCCTGCCGGCAGAGAGGAGTGTCGGAAAAACACGGATAGAAAGTGCTTCGTCACATCAGTCATTAAACCGCGGAAAAAACAAATCATAAAAAAAAAAAAAGGGCAAGACGGACACGGCGGTCTGTATGAAAGCCAAAGGTGAAAAACAACAACTCTGTTCTAACAAGTGTTACGAGAAGAAAAATGTAACGGCAAGATGAGGAGTTTTCCATCACTTTCCTCAGTTTATACTTTATATTTAAATCATGTCTGTGTGAAAGACAACATGTACTTTTGTACTTTTTTTATGTCTTTGCACTTTGATTCATCAATATATTATCAGTGTTTTAAAACTGTACAAAGTTTAAATAAAATAAAACAGACTTATCTTGCAGATCTTTCTGCTTTGTGATTGTAAAAAAAAAACCCCAAAACAAAACCACAATTCATTAAAGTGAACAAGTCTGCCTCTAGAATGGTGTTTTCTGGTTTTCACTAACTTCTTATCAGCTGAATCTTTAACAACTGACTGGAAGCCTGAGTGAAAGTGGCCGTCGGTGTGTTCAGTGTGTGTACATGGGAGTGGGCCTTGCCTTGCTCAGCAGCTCCAGCAGGGTGGGCCCGCCACCCTCGCTAATGTCCAGGGCTTCTTTAATGGCACGGAGGAGGTTGTTAAGGAAACCAAAGCTCACCTACGAAAAAAAAAAAAAAAAAAAAAAAAAAAAAAACACCCTCAGTGTCAAATATCACTAAAAGGTCACAAGACACTCGTACTCCAGTCACTTGAGGGTAAACACGCTGCGGATGAAACATCTAAATGCTCTTTTTTAAACGTTCAATATTAATCTGCATCAGTGCATCGAGCTAAACTGTTTAAATTCATGAACAGGTGTAGATAAACTGCTCCTTCCATCCATGTTAATGCTTGTGTGTTACTGTCAGGTCATGAAATTGGTTGAATATCGCAGATGGTTTTGCATCTTGTCTCACCAGGCAGAGTTCATTCAGGTTTGCAAACAGCCGCCACAAGTCAACATCACTTAGGCAGTTCCTCAGCTGCAGGTTCGAAAGCGTCGCCAAAAACACCTGGAGGGAACAGCGGAGTCAGAGAGGGAGAGAGGAGCTCCGGCTGTCCGTCACAGCAGCATTAAATTTCACTTCCAGGCCATAAAGAATGAAAAACCTGAACAGACCTTTTTCTTTTTTTTTTTCAACGCAAAGGCCAAAGGGAGGAATTTAATGGAAAAACACAAAGCAGCAGGTGTTGGGTTTCAATTGGGTTTCGTCTAGTGTGTGTGTGTGTGTGTGTGTGTGTGTGTGTGTGTGTGTGTGTGTGTGTGTGTGTGCAATGTGTCACCTCTTTGAGAACCATAAGCTGGTCCAGGAAGTAAACACACTCGCTGGTGACGAGCTCCCACATGGCCTCTTGTTTCTTGAAGACCTGAGGGTCGGAGGACGGGGCCACCTGAGACGACTGCTCCCTCAGGAAATCAGCCAGAGAGTAATCCTGCACACAGACGGACGATTAGGCACCCAAACAGGGAAAGAGTGTCTCACTTAAATAACTCTGACAGTGTCTTTGCATTGAAAACTGTACGGTTTATAATGCTGCCAGTGTGTTTCACTGTTTGTTTATATACGTGTGTGGGGTCGCCCTGACTGGTTATGGCCTAGAAATTCTGGTTCTTGCACAACCTGTCATTTAAGCATTGCGGGAGCTTCCCCTTTTTAACCGCCGTCCTGTTACCTCCAGGTCGTTGGTTAAACACTAGCTTGTATTTGGATTTGAAATCTGGATCTCTTTGTACTTCAAACTCTGCTTGGATTAGGAATCGCTGTGCAGACAAAACCAAACAGGAGGATGATTCACATAACAAACAGCACGCGCGCCGCTGACAGTGAAAGTGGCGACTTTTCCTCACCTTATATTTCTGAAGGTCAGAGCTCCTCCAGTCCTGAATCTGTGCTGTTGAAAGGTATTTTTCAATATCTGATACTGTGCCGATCTGAGGCTTTCCTTTAGTCTGAAAGGAAAAACAGACACAGACACGTCAAGAGGATTTCCAGTAAAGGGTGTGTGTTGTTTTTTTTTTTTTGTTTTTTGTTTTTTTTTCCTTCTAACTATCTCGCAAACTGCTTTCAAAAAAACTAAATCATCAAGTTTGGCTCAGGCAGTGTTGACTAATTACAACAATGGCGAGGGCCGCGAGGGATAAGGAGAAACTCAGTAATCTGCTTTGAGAAGTGGGTCAGAGAACAATGTCCAAACCGCAGCCCACAGCTAAAACACAGTGCACCAAAACAAACCACCAGCACACTTATTAGCACCAATCGCAGACTTTAATTCACTGACACGAAAAACACACCTACCGTACTACGCCTCGAAAAGGGCCACTTTGACTTCTTAGTATCTGGAGACGTAAACACAAAAAACAATGATTATCATCAGAAAAACAAGCAGGGTTGTGTGTTTTATTTCAAAGACTGAAATTAAACACAAACAAGTGAAAGAAAGAAGGATAAAATTGTTTAACCCTTGTTTAAAAAGCCATATTTTAATACTTTTACCAGTTTTCTCTCTTTGAAAGTAATTCATTTCATTTATTGAACATTGAAACAGCCACAAATAAAATGATGTAATGAAAATGTCTACAAATGTTTGCATCATGAAAAAGGCACATTTGTCATTTTTAAATAATTGATAAAACGTAACCTATTAAAGTTGGAATATACAACATTATTGTGTAAAAAAAAAAATCAGTTCTTTAGTGAATTCTCAAACTTCTTATGTATTACCAACATAAGCACAGCCATTGTTTTACAGCTGCATCTGAGCTAAAAATAGCTCTGACTTAAAGCTTAACAACTCCGGTCAAACTATGTTAATAACCTCTCTGCTTTCAAAGGGATCAAAGGTGAAAGTGAGACTCTTATTATTGTTTATTTGAATGTCACAAGCCATTGATATCAGAAAGCTAAGCATGGACTCACATATTGCTCCCTTCTCTGATAAGAAAAGTCATTCCACAAACAATATCAGGATGTGTTTAACATTTGTTGCATAATAACAGGTTACAGCAGGGAATGACGGCTTACCCTCCTCTTAATAATCGTACTGACTTATATGTTGACTCAATACAAAGAGGCATTAATCAGTAATCAGCCCCACCTTAAAACCCGGGGGCAGAACCTGATCTAGAGGGTCAGTTCTGGGTTAAGTCAGAAAATTAGCGGATTGAATGAGAGGCTGTGTATCACGGTGTGCAATTTAGAACTGAGTTTTACCAGAGAAGTTTGAGCCGTTTAATATGTCAGCTGCTCCGTTCGAAACAAAAAGGTCTCCAGGTGAAACGTCCAGTCCAGGCAAGCTGACCACCACAGAGCTCCGCCTCCTTTCCTGAAGCCTGAGGACACGCCAGCGGCCAGATGAACAGATTTCCATGGATGCACAAATACAACATTGTGTTCAGCTGCGATTCACGCTCATGACAGTGCTTCAGGGTGACAAAAATGACTCAACGAGCACATAAAACGCTCCGTTTCCGCTACGTATCACTGTATTTTAAAAGCATTGTGGCAAAAGAGAACAGACTTAGAGCGAGCAACAGGAAATAACAGAATTCCTTTTTGTCGTTTTACATGGTTGAAATACCACTGAAATACCGTCTGTATTGTGCAGAAAACCGGCGATTAACGCAAGCAGCAGAAATTATAAAGGATAAGTGTTATGTGTCTGGCTTATGCTTGGATGGCTGCTGATTAATGGATCACCCTATTTGTGTGGAAAGAGGCAAGCTGTCACTGTGTGCCAGTCATAATCCTCTTGGTCTCCTTTTCATAGTTAGTAACTGAGGCATGGCTGGAAAAACACAGGGCTGCCTTTTCGCCTCAGGGAGAGCTCGAGCAGCCACTGTTCGCAGGCGCTGTGACTTACCGTGTGCTCTTTTGATTAAGAAATCATTACAGAGGGTTAAAATGAACATCCAAATAAAAGGCACCGATCTTGATGGGTGTAATTACAGAGATCTGATGATTAAAGAGGGAACGCCTGTGGGAATGTTATGGTTTGCTGCGAAGCTAAAAGAGCAAGAAAAACTTGATCAGTGAAAAACGACTTCAACAATTCCAATTCAACCCATGCTGAAGTTTAAACCGACACTGGAAGTTGTTTAATGCGATTGTTGTCGGTATAAATAAGGTGGAGCCAGAAAGGCAGGTTTTGCTAAACGCACGTTCAACCTGCAGAGACGCTGATCGACAACTGGTCAGCAACACCGCAGGTGCACTTCTAAATATTTCAGGGTGTTGGCTGCGAAAGGCTTAGCTACGGTTAGGCAGTAAATAGCGAGGATAGTAAGAAAAGTTTTAGACCTTTCTTTAATCATCAATGTGAGTGGTAAAAGTGGAGACATTTGCAAGACATCGTATAAAAAAAATCAAATCCATTTCACACCCTTGATGCACAATCTGCTCACTCCAGAAAGGTTATCTGCCTATCATCATGACGAATAAGGAAACTGAGCATGCAGACAGAGGGTGATGTTTGTTTACGATAAGAATGCAATAATGTGGAACAGAAGTACGAGCAGGAGGAACAACACTTTTACTGGTTTCTCTGTGTCCGTTTTTTTTTTTTTTTTTTAATGTAAAGCAGCTTGATGGGACTGAACAGGAAGACTCCTCTTCCCCTCATACAGAAGTCGCATTCCCGTCTACACAGTTGCACAAGTGGCATATGAGACTAACCGGAGTGCACATGTAGGCCACATGGCTGCAGGGCCACCTTGTGCACTGGGAGGAGAAGTCAGGCTGTGACTGAACAGGAGTAACCTGGTACATTTTTCCCTCCAGGACACTTTTTGTTGAGCTTTGAAAGCACCAACTGTTCTTTACTCTCACCGGCAGGGCCCCGCTCCCTCCAGTAAGCCGATACAACGCCCCCCACCACTCCAACCTGCAGATCAATGTATGGGCAGACTGTGCTGAATCAACAGTACAACAAGATAACAGCAGCATCTGAGCGCCGTGCGGGGAACATGTAGCTGAAGGGACAGCGATAGAGACAACATTTACTCCTGTAAACCAGGTCAGCGCCTCCTTGCAGTTCATTCCGCAGCATCCTCACAATGACATCCTGTTGCTTTGCGACCCTGCAGAAAGCTTTCTCTGTGTCGGCCTCTCTGCCACAGAGAGCACTTGTAAAAATGGGCGCTTTGTTCCTGCAACAAGAGAAATAATGATGCTCCAAAACAAAACTGTCCCAACCAATGGCTCGCAGGGCCTGGTCACTGTAAGAGGCACCGTGCCAGGGCGTAATTACAGGGACAATAGCTGCCTAATTATCCGGTGAGGGGAAGAGCCCGGCCGCCCATTAGGAGGGGTGTGGGCGGCGGTAAGGGAAAGCAGCCTTAATGAGGGTTTGTCTAGTCCATACATAACCATGGGACTCTCAAAACTTAACCCAGCTTATGGACCATTAACAAAGACATGAATGACAATGAATGAACAATGGGGCTCCTCCTTAAAGCAAAGGTCCGGTCTTCCTTGCTTACTCACGAGCATCCAGCGAGCACAAGTCAAAGCCTCTTTGACATGCCACACCGCTTTTTTTTTTTTTTTCGTTAATGAAATGAGGGAAATTGGGGCAACAAACGCAAGCAAGGGTTCATTGTAGATAAAGACGAGACAGCAAGGCATTAAAACCAAATGAGAGCTCTGTATCTGTTGGGAGAGATTTTACTACATTCCTGATAAGCAAATGTGTTCACTTGTGAGTGAAGTTCTGGTATCTCCAGCCATATTGACAGCGCATACAGACAGCATGCTAAAGAGTCCAAGGTACACCTACCTAATATGGAGGAGCTCCTTGTCCTGTAAAAAAAAAAAAGAGGAAAACTTCATTAGTGGTCTGAATTTTCCACAGCAGCAATTATACTATTTACAGGCCATATTAGCGCTCGTCTCCCGAACACTCAGCTCCACAAAGAGTGCGCAAAGACCTCCTACTGCTAACAACACCAGTATATCACTTTCAAAGACAGTCAAATCTGAATCGGTGTTTTAAGTGGTCCCTCGGACTCTAAAGCCTCTGATATTGGAGGAGAATGTCGGCACTCTATTGAGAAAGCGCTTGCTTGAATACCACGAGCTGATGAATAGATCTCCCCATTATCTTTCTCCATCGCTCAGTGACCCCGCCATTATTGGGTGACTGCTGACTGCGGTGAATGGGGGCCCGAGGAGAGCACTTCCCAGGGCTCTCCAGGCAGTGGGCTTGGTCAGAGCTGTCAGTGCATGTAACTGCTGATTCATTTGCTGTCAAAAGCTCGCATTGTGAGTGACCGCTGCGGGAGGCAAGGCAGAATGAGGGAGCGAAGGCTTCCGCAAGAAAGGAATGTGCAACCATTTAATTTATAGGCTTCGGATTAAAAAAAAAAAAAAAAGGCCGCCCGGCCTGTGTTGATAGTAGAAAGAAGTTTTGTTTTCTCAGTTGACTGATGGTGGAAGCTCACCTGCAAATCACCATCAGAGAATCCAACGTCTTTAACTGTTGGTTTAGCACTGTGGCCGCCTTGTCCGGGGGAAGTGACACCATTGTCTAAAGTCTTTGATCTCTTTGATCTGGTTCTCTGTCGGTCTGAGGATGAAACTGACCGAATCTCAGTCTCTCCATCGGGGACAGGGTCCGCTGCTAAGGGAGACCGGACTCTGTGCGAGGGAGAAAAGGGACTCATGGGGGACGGCGTGCTTGCAGACGACGGCTCCTCCTGAGTGGAGCCCATCCTGACGGAGTCCGTCACCGACCGCCGGGTGCTCCTCATCCTCCTCAGGGTGGGAGAGGTGGAGATGCGCCCGGGGGCCTGGCGGTCAAACTGGAAGCTCTCGGGGTCTACCAGGGACAAGTGTCTGAGCTTCGAGTGCGTCCGTGTGAGATCTATGTGCATTATGACGGGGCTGCTGGTCTGACACTCCTTGTGCTCAAAAGAGCACGAGTCCGTCTGGGTCTGTGCGTTCGCCACACCTGTCGTGACCACTTCATTCTCCGCCCATTCGATGTAACTCCACTCCAGCCTCTTCTCATCGTCCTGGTCCTTATCCTGCAGAATAACGTGCTTCAGCGAAGACATGGTAGCCTCACAGGCATGGTAGAGCAGCCGGGACCAGAAAATGTGTAAGCTTGTGGCCTGATCGCTTCGCCTCCTTCCAAGTCAGCGTCAGATGATAATCCTGTTGCATTCCAACACTGTTCACACCATTTATTTCTCAGGCTCCTGCGGGAGGGAGGGGGAGACAGAAAATGTGTCAATACCCACAGCAATCGAAGCTGAGCACAAACTTTCCTCTTAATCTCCTAAAAGGGGATTGGACTGTGGTTGAAAATGGTCAGTTGGTTAAAAAAAAAAAAAAAAAAAAAAACAGCTTGTGGGGGATACAGTAAATGCTTATAGTGGAGAGTGCATTTCTACATGTCTGTGGATGAAGGATTTAATAGCAGGGATGCTTCAGTCCATGTCACAGGGAGGATTAGCTGGCTAGTTTGCCAATGAAAGTATAACGAAGCGGGCCACGCAGCTCATTTCGGCTCGCTGCTCGAGATCAATGTTTTACAGACAGAGTTTGCGGACTGACGCCTACTTTCCATTTCCACGGAAATAAAGTTTTATTGGTGTGATTCGTTCCCCGGCAGGTGCGTTTCAATGTTTATTCAGAGCTGCGGCGCATCCACGAGGTGATTAAGGTTAAATAAAAAAAAAAAAAAGGCAAGGAAGAAGAAACAACGCGACCCCAACTTTACAGCGGCAACTAAACCACACAAATAAGAGTCGTACTATTGTGTTTAGGAAAGACAATTATAGAAAAATATAGAAGAAAAAAAGTCTACTTACATTCAGCGCTGCCTCGCGACTGCCTGGGACGGTGGCCGGGCAGAAAGGCGCTGGTGTCGGAGGGAGAGTACCAGGCAGAGGACATGTATTTATGTAAAAAGAAAAGAAGAAAGAAACGAGGAGAGTCCAGCGGGTTTGTTATTTACAGGAGCGAAGAATCATGTCTGTCCGTGCGCGGGCGGCCGCCGGGAGGAGGGAGCGCTGCGCCCTGAGCGGCTGGAGAAGGTGCGTCTGTCCCGCTGCTGCGACTGCTGCATGGGAACATCCTCTCTCTCTCTCTCTCTCTCTCTCTCTCTCTCTCTCTCTCTCTCTCTCTCTCTCTCTCTCTCTCTCTCTCTCTCTCTCTCAGTGCGTCACAGTAAGGTCAGGCTCGTATCAAACACGTTTCCACAATGCAATCAGACACCTGCACCAAACACCGCCACACAGCAGCAGGAAGACATGGAGCAGCACTGTGAAATTATCTTGACAATAAGTAGACTCTCAGAGTTCACGTATTACTGTGATCTTAACAGAAACCATGCCTGGATTTCATCACTGCGATTTTTTGAAACTATTATTCTTTGAGACACTTTCAAAAAGAAAGTGTATAATCAATGTATCAAAAAAAATTCTCACATATAAGATCCACTTTAAAATTTTAATAGACCGGATAGATGGGAACATATTCAGACGACAGTCAAATACACTGCAGGATGAGGTTATGAGATCCACAATGGGGTTGTAAGGTGAAATTAAGACTTCATTTAATGAAGAAAAAGGTGCTTTGTCCTTGTTTGTGTGACTGTGAAAAAACTGGTTGCACCAATTATTCCTGAATTTCGAATGAGGCCTTTTCCACTGAGAAAGTGATTATGTCATGGTGCAGGACTTGTTGGTATCACTATACATAAAGACTTTTGTTTTTCAAAGTAAATGTGTATGTGAACATTTTTAATACAATCAAAATGTTTGAAACATTGAACATATTTCACATGTGGCACACATATATATTTTTTTATTTATTTAATGCTTTAAATTTTAGCTTATAAGACCAGAAAATGTCAACATACTGTATATTTCACGTGGCGAGACGATCTTCCTTTACCTCTGGTTCAGTCCAGACTTAATTCAGGGATGTCATCTTTTTCTGTTTACATATTCCCCCTGCACATATGTGACTTTCCTCTGTGCACTATAAATAAACTGCATTAGAGGCTGAGTAATGACTCCAAATTGCCCAGGAGTTATTAGTGGCTGTGCTTTGTTGTTGCCTGTCCCTCTGTCTTGTGATAATCTGGCTGCCTCTCCAGAGTGCATATGTACTGCCTTCACCCAGGTGTCAGGATTAATTAAAAAGTACTTGCTGTAAACTTCTGCACTTCACCCTCTTATTATCTATTGAAGCTTTCAATTTAGAATATCTCTTGTGGCTGTAAACATGCCACACCTATATAGAAATAGTCTGCATGGCGACATTAAATCAGTAGTAATCTAAAAATCAGCACCTCTGAACTCCAGCTCATTTTCTGAGGTGACTGAGTGTTATTATGTATCCTGTCATCTGCTCTGACTGCTTCATAAGAATCACTCAGATCTCTCTTTCTCTTTATTTTTGATGTTTTTTCACTCTTTTTTTTTTTTTTTGTAATATCGTTAAATATGTGTCAGTGTGTCTCAGAGGCACACTGTGAGGCGTTATATGAGACGGTCCATGTGGATTGTTTGTATTCAACACAGAAAGAGTCTATGGAGCGGCTGAAGTTCTCCAGCGTCAGTGAAAAACTGAGTGTCCGATCAACAGGCCGCCAACCTGAGGTTTGTCTGAACTCTGAGATTGGAATTCGAGCGCCTCCCTGTGTACAGAAGCATGTAGTACATCATATAGTCCCTGTCACACGCATGCGCTTCTATCTATCTATCTATCTATCTATCTATCTATCTATCCATCTATGTACACAAAAGCCACATTTTCTCAAATATTGTTCAGAAATGTATTTGATTCAGTGAGCACGTCTCCTCTGCTGAGATAATCCATCCACCTCAGGTGTGGCATACAAAGTTGCATATAAAGTTGCTGATTACACAAGTATTGCACAAGTGTGCCTCAGGCCGGACACAATAAAAGTTCACTCTAAATATTTGATGATATAATTGACATGTAGGTTTTTCCATGTTACCGTCCTGTTCTGTTCTGTTCTATTCTATTCTAATATAAGACACTTCACCCACCTTGCCTAGTATTAAAGTTGTGAGAGTGAATGGTTGGTGGTGGTCGGAGGGGCCGATGGCGCAGACTGGCAGCCTCGCTTCCGTCAGTCTGCCCCAGGGCAGCTGTGGCTACAATAGTAGCTTACCACCACCCAGTATGGTGTGAATGAATAATGCAATGTAAAAGCGTCTTTGAGTGTCCTGAAAAGCGCTATATAAAACCAATGCATCATAAGCTCTCTGACATTGCATGTTTTTTCTTCCAGATGTTCTGGTTTCTTTTTACAGTCCGAACACATGGGATTACTGTAATTAGTTACTTTACATTTCCATTGATGAAACTCATTCCTCCAGGTAATGTGTCCATTAGCCTGAATTGTAATTAAGCTGTATAGAAAATGGATGAATGGATGGATGAGGACATTAGTAATTACAGCAGAGTTTTAAGAATGTCTGCAGTTTTTTTTTTTAATCTAAGTACATGCGTGTGCATGTACGTGCAGCAGCTTGTCTTGTGCTGGTGGGGACGTCAGCCTGACTGCACACTGACCCATGAAGACTCCTGTCACCATGCTGACAACAGTACAAAGACTGAGGCACACATCAGGAGAAGCCTTTGTTTTAGGTGAAGACTGTAAGGATAATTAGTTTAAGGCGATGGGTTAAATCACAGGTGCCAAACTTATTGTTAGTCTGGGGGACACATCTACTCCAATTTGTCTCAAATGGGCCGGTGCCATAAAAGGCATCATAATAATCTGTCAAATCTGGCAGCTTCAAATTGTTTTAGGATTTAAAAAACTACAAAAAAAAAAAAGAACTACATTCTCAAAATGTTGAAAATCAATAAGATTTGCTATTTTGAGAAGAAACGAATCTGAAATCAGACTGAAATCCTTTCTGCCAGATTGAACCTTTGGGTGAGCCACTTTTTATCCCGAGGGCCGCATGTCTGACAGTCCTGGCATGGACTTTAGGAACAACATTTTAGAGGAAGTCTGTAAAAATGAATGTAAGCCAAAATATAGTAGAGTAACTATTGCTGAACATATCTGAAGAGTTTAGACGGAGGTTTGGATGGATGAAAGGTTAAGGGTCAAGCTGTCTAGACTTTAGAGGAAGTCTGCATAAAATAAATAGTGAAGATGATGTTCCTTTAAGATATCAAAACAGAAGTGTGTGTGTGTGTTTCCTTTTTATTTACTGATGAGGAACTAAACATAAGTGCAAAGAAATCAATGTAGATCAGGCTGTAATTAGAGTTTGCTTCGTGTTAACCCAAGTTAAGCTGTAATACAACTCAGTTTAGAGAAAATCATTTGTCTCAAAACTATGAAGATGGTATTAAAAAAACACATTATAAGCAAATCAAACTGGAATAAATTAAACCAAATGGTGCCATTTTGTCTTGATCAAGACACAAAACAGTGACATAAACCAGTATAATGAAGAAAGAGGCTTGAGATCCTTCCTTGCCTGTGTGATCTGAGTGTGAATTAAAAACAAAAACATGTCATTGAGCGGAATTTGCTCACAGCCCTGACAGCGGCAGTCTCCTCCCCCTCAAGTGGATGTGAAGAGGAGCACACTCCGGGCTGTCTGACATACAGGAAGAAGTTGAATAAGTCTGTTAAAATACATGCACACGCACACTTTTCTTTCTTGGAGGTAAACGCGTCTATTTTGCACTTTTTTTTTTTTTTTTGCGCTTTCCCCCCCGGGTCGCCCGGCTGAAATGTGGGAGTCTGGAGGTGAATGTTGGGGCTGCTGCTGAACTGGAGGCTCTGTAACGTGTGGATCACTTCACCCGAACTGGAGATCACCATTTGTTCTTAAATGGGGAACAATCTGAGCGAGTCTTGAAGCGTCTCCGGAGCGGAAAATGTCAGAACACAGGTCCAGTTTTCTTCACATTGGAGACATCGTGTCTCTGTACGCGGAAGGATCGGTGAATGGCTTCATCAGTACTTTGGGGTATGTTCCTCCTCTCTTCTCGCCCACTTTCGGCGTAGCTTTTTTTTTTTTTTTTTTAATTCCCCTCGCGTGCAGATACTTTCACTTTACTTCACACACAAACTACTTTCAGCTCCTTTTAGTTCACCGTGAAAGCGCTCAGGTCCGGACTGAACGTGAAAACTTGTGGACGAGGGCCCGCGAACTGCTGCTGCCGCCGCGCAGGAAATTCTTCACGTTTTACGCAAATGTAACAGGAATGCAAAGCGGCGTGTAGCCCAGGTACGCTCACTGCGAGCGGACACGCGGGCTCTACTGCCCAAAAAGGCTGGCTTTTAGGCGTCCAGGAGGAGGTGGTGAAGTGAAAACCGTCTTTACCCTCATCTGCTGTTTGCCCAATAAATCATAAAAACCTCTCGTGCTTCTTTCTGCTCTTGTTAAAGATGCTTAAACACCCTGGAACTCCTCAGAAAGGTCATGTCAGTCTGGCACATGTGAAGCCAAGACGTCTGCTCTCATTACGTAATGCTTTCTACCATTCAATAAATGAAGTCCAGTGGTGGAGTTGGACCAGCAGCTTGCACGTTCCGCATGTGCATACCTGAGTTTTGTTTGAGCACTCTGGTTTCCTCCCTCCCTGCGCGTGGAGATGTGAATGGAAATGCGTGCGGTTGTCTGTCTCGACCTGTCCTGCTCCAGCTCCTGATACCCATGATGCAGTTTGGGAGATGGATGGATTGGGATCAGGCCTGGCGCTGGAGGGTCAAAAACCTGCATGTTTTAAATGCCCTCCTCCTCCTCCTCATTGAGGCTTTCTTCAGCTCTTTGTTATCATCTATCATGCATTCCAATCAGGTGTCACCCCCCCAGGGCCACAGTTACACACCCAGATCAGTGATCAGAGCATGTTGTGAAAATGTGATTAAATTAGGGCTTTACAGGCAGTCGTATTTTATGTTAACAATGTTTCAAAATGTGTTTCTTCATGTTTAGATTCCATGGAAACCTTGATTCGTTGTGTCACAAACATCATTGCAAAAAATATTTGGATCACATGGTTTGAACCATATGATTAGTAGGGACGACACAGTTGAATGTAATGTATATAACAATAAATGCTATGATCATTGTGGAAGTTTTAATTTTAATCAGTGTTTGTTAAATAAAAAATAATGAATAACTAGAACACAGAGAAATAAAGTATGCAACATTATACTAGTCATTAAAAAAAACAGTAATTTCATAAAACTGCCAGATACTGAAAGTTTCATTTATGTCAGATAAAAGATCAGAAGCATTTCTTCACAATTTTACAGCCCAAAATAAAAACAAAACACAGCCGTCCTCGTCATGAAAGGGTTAAATGATCAGTTAAGTTTGTGAAACTTTCCATAAATTAGAATCTACAGACTTCAATGGGCAAAAAGTTTTGTTCAGTTTGACGTACTGTGCAGGTGCGATGGAAACTTTCTTTCATTGTGTCATTCTACCCACACTGGCACACACAAAAAAAAAAAAAAAAAAAAAATGACACGGCATGAGTGATTTGTTTAACTGCAGACTTGACTGCACTCAGTGCAAGGTGAAATGCTTCGGTGGCTCCGCCTGCACTCTGGCCTCTGAGCCTGCAAAACTAGTGTGGAAAGATTGCCTGGCCCTGAGGAATGAGTCTGCCCCACCCACCTCTTCTCCCTTTTACCTCGCTCTGTTAACCTCCTCCAGCAAACAGTCATCTCTTATCAGCTGCGGCTATCTTTTCAGCCAATGGTCGCCAGTCTGTTTGTCCTTGGACTTACAAGTTGCTTGAATGCGACGGCGTTCCTGCGCCTGCTGTCCGCAGTGCGCCGTGTTCTCTAAAGGTCGATAATAATGCAAATGCGCGCTGTGGATTTACATTTTTTTAAAATGCAAAAAAGCACAGCAGTGAACGCTCACGCCTCCCGCTGTTGTGAAGCCGGGCGATGAAACTCTTATCAGTTTTTCAATAGCTCACGTAGTCTGACGGCAGCCGTGAGCCTTTTATCAGGAGCTGTGCTGCGCCAGGCCTCGCTGACGTCCAGAGAGCGAGTCTACAGGAACCTCCCTGAGTCACGGCTCCTGTGAGCACAATGTAACCCCGGCTGAACACGGCCGCCCAGGCCCCTGTTTGCTCAGGACAACAATAAATCTGTGAGCTCTTTGCACACCTTGCATTTCAAGTGCTCCAAAACCTGCTGACTTTTATGAGGCCATTTTACATTGACCTTTATTTGATTACTACAAGACTCTATTAAGAATTCAGCAGCCTACAAGTGCATACAGAGTCTCAATAAACACATCTTTAAAACCAGTTATTTGAGTGTTATCTGTAAATGGTCACTTTTCCATAATTTTATGATTGAGCTACAGCTTAACCCATCCAAAGATCCCACTTCAAGGAGGAAGTGTGTGCCTCACTTGGACTGCAGGGCTCCTTTCCTCAGCAGGTTGTAACACGCAACAGACTCTGGTGGCAAAATCTTTCACACACTCTTAAGTTTTCTTCCAGATGAGTCATTCCTCTCCTGCCATTTGTTGCTCCTCTGATAACATCCAACCTGCTGCCTTTCATTACATTCTGTATGTTGTTGTTTTGTTGTTGATGTAGTTTTCTCTCCGTCCAGTCAGTATAAGCAGCAGCTTGCCCGTGTGCATCCTGCTAGATTTATCTGCGGTTCATGTTTAACTTGGTTATAATGTGTCTGTTTGTACACTGACTCTGAGCTCTCAGCAGACTTATAGTTACTTATTTATGAGCTCAGGGGACTTTTGTAGGCGGCCTTCCTGTTTAACCATTTAGCACTTGATAATGCTTCCCCTTTGGGCTCTATTGTTTCTCATTTAGATGTAACTTTGATACAGAGCTTGAGGAAATGACATGCAGCCTGTGGACTGACACCGATGGCATGGATAGGAAGCGGCTGAGCTCACTTGAGCCAGCTTTGTATGAATTGGCGGGATTGTGCATCGCATTATGTTTCCCCTCAGTGGTCGAGATGAATGGATGTGCTTGTGTACCTCAAACAGTGGTGCAGGGGGGATAATGGAGTGGGATGATATAAAGCCTTTTGTGTAGGAATTCATTGCAGCTGCCATAAACTATATTTCGGCTGTTTGAAATTGCAGCGTTTCTCTGAGAGAAAGCCGCCTGAGACTCCAGACAAAGTGTCGGAGCATCTCAACAAATACTGGAGCCACTGGAGCTGAAATTTCTCAGTTGGCAAAAGCCTCGTACTGCCAGGGCCAGACTGAATTCCTGATAAAAAATAATCAGCGCACAAGTTTCATTCAACATTTTACCTCAAATGTATATCCTCTTCAAACTGCAAACAGCCTCAGCAACAAATGATCTCATCAGTCAGAGTGGAAAATACATGAAGGTACTTCAGAACAGAGTGCGTGCCTCCTCGATCATTTACACGGTTTAGGTATTCTGCCCGTGAACTTGCCATTGCTTTGCCTGCTTTTTCTTCTTCTGTGATTCCTCTAAGTCGTGGGCTCTCTGCCGTTCCAGCTCCTGCCAACTCCTCCGGTCTCAGCTCCCTCTTTCACTCTCTGCTTACTTAATGTGATGAATTGAGGGCTTCGGCTAAAAGATACAAGTGTTTTTTTTTTTCCTAAAGTGATTGTCTTAAACAGGGGATGGTCATTTATGGTCTGTTATAAATCAACTGCAGGTCTAATTCAGTCCAAGTTTATATAAAATCAAACATAATGGAATCAGATAATCTTTATCTGAATGGCTAACCTATTAGGCTAAGCTAAATGGCTAAACTATTGTATTAGTTGACAGATTCGTAGTTGCTTTATCAAGCTATTTCATCAATATTGTTATTGGCTCCTTAAACGGCAGTTTTTCCTGAGTTATCTTCATCATCAGCCTCATAATTTCACCCTGTACTTGCCAAACGTGTCCGGCCTAAAGCGACTGGACGCGGCGAAGGAAACTCTCCAGTGTGTCAAACACTGAGCTGCTCCTGAAGGCGGAGAGGGAAGCTCCCGGTCAACTGGATGCCACCGTCTGAGTATCCTCTTATCAACTCTGCACAGAAACCTCGTGGTTTCCTCTGGTAGCAGGCAGCAGCCCTGTGCTTTAGTAATCCTGATGACTTGGCGTTGTGGCCACTTCTTCCATGACAAACACACAGAGCTCACTGCGAATGGCTTTCATTTTATGTTTCACACATGTTGTGCCCTGTTTTGATATTTCTGCTGTGCTGTGTGCAGCCAACAGAAGGGAAACAGCATTTTGATAGTTAGGTAAAATTAAGTACCGGTCTCCGTCCGTTCAGTCATTCTTCATGATGCGGTCCGTCACGGTGCTGTATTGTCGAATTATTGGTTCTCCATCAACACTGTGTGTGTCAGCCTAGGGACTGATTTACTACACACACTGCACCGTTATTTGGGAGAAGAGGTGCTAAAATCTTGACATTAGTTCTTGTTTAAAAGCTAACACAGGGACTTTACAAAGTCACTAACATAAATTTTACGAATATATAACTTTTATTTGTAACAATGCAGTGATCACGCCATCAGTAAGGTCCTTAAAAAGCCCAGTGAAGAGCTCATCATTGCAATCGGGCGGGTCAGAAGACTCCTGAAAGGCCAGAGGACCGTGGTTACCGTGGTTGGAGACTCCTGGTGTAGTGGAAGAACTTTAAACAGATGGATGAGGTGGTGAACTGAGGCACTTTGCTTGATTTGTCTACCAAACCTCTTCAAGGTGTTGGTGAGCTCATTTAAATAGCTGGTCACAGTGGTTTAATGTTCAACTGCACGTATTTGCATGGGTAATACAACATAATAGACTCCAGTGAGTGTATCTAAAGCTGCATCTTTAAAAAGACTGATGTACCTGTGACTGTCCTACGTTAACAAATAACCAACACTTGGATTCATTCTGATTGTTTTTTTTTTTTTTTTTAATTTTTCAAAGATTTTTAAGTATCGTTATTAAAAAATGTCAACAAGGTGTGTGTGTGTGTGTGTGTCTTCTTTTTTGCGCCTAAATTGTAGCGACAGCGTGTGTGTGCACCTGAACATAAACACCATACAAAATGTACATTTTAAAGTTATTGATGGATTTCTGGATTTCTGTCTTGTCTTTCAGGCTTGTTGATGACAGGTGTGTGGTTCAACCCGATGCCGGAGACCTCGCCAATCCGCCCAAAAAGTTCAGAGGTCTGTTGGGTTCCACACACACACACACACACGCACACACACACACGCTCAGTCTTGTATTTCTATCCTTGTGGGGACCGTCCATTGACTCCCATTCATGTCTAGCCCCTAACCCTGACCCTTACCCTAACCCTAACCCACACCACAATAAAGCCTAACCCTAAAGAAATGTTTTTGCACTTTTACTTTTTTCAGTAACAACAACATGGTCAAGAAAACACTGTTTCTCCTACTTAGGACCGGAAAAAGGTCCCCACAAGGCACGTCGTTCCACGTTTTGCTATCCTTGTGGGGACATTTGGCCCCAACAAGGATAGAAATACAAGAACGCACACACACACACACACGCACACACACACGCGCACACACACACACACTGAGGTTTTGGAAAAGCTTACATGGGTTTAAGTGACTCTGCAGGCATCTGGTGGATAAATAACCATTAACCTCAATGTGTTGTTTCACCACATTAAAACCTCTGAGTGGATTTTGGTGGAAGTTAAGAGAGTAATTCCTGTGAGCCTGAATGAGTTTTCTGCTTCGCAGATTGCCTCTTCAAGGTGTGTCCCATGAACAGATACTCAGCCCAGAAGCAGTTCTGGAAGGCCAAACAAGGAAAACAAGGAAACAACAACACACAAGGAGAGCTCTTTAAAAAGTTACAGGTAACCCCCCCCCCCCTTTTTTTTCTTCTGCTACCTGGTGTTCATTTTGAGTATTTTGAGAGAACTGACATTGCTCTGTTTAATTTCCCAGCATGCAGCTGAACTGGAGCAGAAGCAAAATGAGTCAGAGAACAAGAAGCTCCTCGGAGAAGTCGTCAAATACAGTAATGTCATCCAGGTAAACACTGGCGCTCCACAGAAACCCGTCACGTGAGATAATCCAAGGACTTGTCTCTCGCTTCCTGTTTACTGAGGTTGTGTTGCTGTTTTCCAGCCCCTGATACCGATCAGGAGCAATGGCAGTGTTGGGTTTCATTGATTGCCGAAGTCTTTCTTTCTCTCAAAGTGGAATTGTATTTAATGACTGTTGTCAAATATGCTGAAGGCAGCGGCCACTGTTCTGCTGCCGGAGTAAGATCAGCTTATCAAGAGTCAGTTTTCTAGGATCGACCTGAAACAGAGATGCTGCTCTTATTTTTGGCTCTCTGGACTTGAACTCAGAAAATTCTTTTATGAGAAAACAGTGCTAACCACTGCACACCTCAGTACCTGATAGACACTGTTTACGGATTCACTCTCTCAACATCCTGATCTTTCTGTCCCAGCTCCTGCACATAAAAAGTAACAAGTACCTGACGGTAAACAAGCGCCTCCCTGCTCTGCTGGAGAAGAACGCCATGCGCGTTTCGCTGGACGCTGCTGGGAACGAGGGCTCCTGGTTCAACATCCAGCCCTTCTGGAAGCTCCGGAGCGAAGGAGATAATGTAGGTTTCTGTCCGCTTGGCGTCGCCGGCGCGTAAACATGAAGCAGTTAATCAATAACAGCTTGTTTCTTCAGTTCATTGTTTGTCCTGTCCCAGTAACATTTGTGATTTGTCCCTCTCCTTTGGCTTTAGCGTCCTATGGTTAAAGGTATTGCTTTTGATTGTGCTTGGTGTTTAAAGCTGAACGCACACTGTCATGGAAAAGCATGGTTTTAACACTCTTTCACGTGCATGTAGACCATTACAACCACTCAGTTATGACTGTTTTTGTTTCCGCCGATGTGTTTCACCGACGCCGGTTGAAATGTTCGGAACAGGAACGTGACATGAGCCACCTGTTTCAGAGAGAGGCCACAGTATGCTTGTTGTTTGACTGCTGAAGAAAGTGACGATAGAAAAGGCTGCATTAGAGCGCATGTGAAATGCAATGATGTCTTCCCATACCTTTTTGTGTGTTCGTTCATATCCTCTCAGCGATATGAACAAGCCTGTTTCCTGTGGACCCGCTCAGCCTCTCTCTGTGTGTTTCAGTTCGCAAATATCGAAACACAAACAGGGACAAAAAAAAAAAAAAAAAAAAAAAAAAAGGATCTTTGCATGGATGAATTTGTACAGCCTGTTAAATTAATTTAAATGAAGCTGAAGTTGAAAGCGTGTGTTATCTACTGCAATTTATTTTGATTTCCAGGTGGTGGTTGGAGACAAAGTGGTGCTGATGCCGGTGAACGCCGGACAGCCGCTTCACGCCAGCAACATCGAGCTGTTAGACAACCTCGGCTGCAAAGAGGTTGGTAAAAAGCCCGGTGTGGGGGCTCTCATCCCTGGGGTTTTTTTCTTTTTTTTTTTTCCTTTCAGTTTTTAAAATGAAATAAGTGGAGCGTGAACCTCGGCTAGATCTCTAAAAGTTTGAAAATCTCTACTCCAGTGTAATTGTCCTTTTCTGGCTGCTTCATCCTGCAGGTTAATGCTGTGAGCTGTAACACCAGCTGGAAGGTCACTCTGTTCATGAAGTTTAGCGACTACAGGGACGACGTTTTAAAAGGGGTATACAGTTTTATCCTCTTTAATTTAGTGTATTTGGTCAGTGACGTGAGTGTTGATGCACTGGCTGGATGTTTTGTGTGCGGTCCTGTGTCAGGGGGACGTGGTGAGACTGTTCCATGCCGAGCAGGAGAAGTTTCTGACCTGTGATGAGTACAAGGCGCTGCAGCACGTCTTCCTGAGAACCACACTGAGGCAGTCTGCCACCTCCGCCACCAGCTCCAAAGCTCTCTGGGAGATTGAGGTAAACGTTCATTCTTAGGAACTTTAATAAAGTGAGTCTACAATTTTATTTTTTTTGATAAAAATAATCAGCAGGTGTTTATGAGACAGGAGTGCTGTGGTCGACCTTTAGCTTCTCACAGACGTAGGATCTTGAGGACGGGTGGAAACAGTGACACAGGCACATTTAGTAACAACCAGCCAAATACCACAAAGTGAAGATCTTACTCACCGCAGATACACTTTTCTCAACTCGGTCCGCGCGAACAAACGACTCACTGTTCGTCAGTTGTGTCATAATTCGGGACCATTTCTCATGAATTTCGGCCTCAGTTTCCCCATCGAGCACAATATCTTCTTTGTGAGCCTGTCCATTGTGCTGCATGTTCCTCTTTATCAGTGTTCTAAATTAAAGGCCCTGTTGTAACTCTTCTGTTTGTGCGAGAATGTTCCCTTGTTACTGGATCAGTTGTTGAGCCAGTGAGACACACACACATTTCTGTTTTGCTTAAACATACATTAGAGATGACTTTTCTCCTGATTCAAACTAACACTGCGGTGAAGATTTTGAAAACATTGTTTTTCAATCAACATAGTTTGATTTGTGAACAACGTGTAAGTGGAAAACATTTTGAAGACTGGACTTAATGGTATAGAATTAAGTGAAATGTAACTTTCTGAAACTAAATGTTAAGTGTTTGATAAAAGTCCCAGATTCTACAAACCTGATCTGCTCAGACAGCGCGTTTCAAAAGCCGAGGGGCCCCGCTAGCGAAAGCTTGAGTCTCGACTTATAAAGATCTAGGAGGGCCCCACCTGAGGATCGGCGGCGGCACACAGGCTCACGTGGAGGCACCATCTCTGAAATGTATGAAAAGCCAAACCCCGGAAGGTTTTAAAAGTGATAAGTGAAATTTTAAAGTCAAATGTAAAACATGCCGAGAGCCAGTTTTAAGACAAAAAAGTTGGAGTTTGGATGTTTTGCACCAATTTGCAGGTTAGTTTTGTTGAATGTGTTGTAATTTTTACGCAGACGTGAAGAGTGTATTAAAAGTCCTTCCACGCCAGCACAGACGGACACTGAAACACATTGCAGGAGATAAACATCACAAACCCTGGATTTCCATTGGTTTTTCTGGGTGTTTAAAGCTTCTTTCTTTGTGTCCTGGCGGCAGGTCGTGCACTACGACCCCTGCAGGGGCGGCGCCGGTCAGTGGAACAGTTTGTTCCGCTTCAAGCACCTGGCGACTGGGAACTACCTCGCAGCTGAGGTGAATATACATTTTTCAGCGTGTGTGAGACTTTCCGTTCAGCGTGGGATTCCACCAAAGTCGGCATGCAGCACCAATCACACGGTCTTTTAAGTTGCAGTTTCAGGATCAACGCAGTTAACAGAGGTTTTGGTGATGTGCTGTAGGTGGCAGTGTTCCCATTGTTATAGCCACGAGCGGCGGCTCTCTCCTGCCGGATTGTCTGGACTGGGTGATTGTGGGGATAATGATAGGGCTGCCAGCAGAGATTTGTGGACCTGAGGCCACTGTCTGGTCACTTTCCCTGCAGGTGAATCCTGAGTTCAAGCAGAACACGATGGAGTCCAAGGGGGAGGTGAGTCAGTCAAACAAACACACTTTACCTGCACAGTCGCACCAACCTGACCACAGACTGTCACACTGGCCACCACTGACAGATTTATGTCATTATTTTGTGCACCGGGTTGATCATTACAATTCAGGACACTGTCAGTATTGCGGACTTCAAGAATGTGTTTTTTAACGCTGCTAAAGGGTGAGATTGCTTTTGATGGGAAGAGAAAATTCGTTCATAATCAGTAGAGAAATTGAGAGAGTTTGGGTGGAAAGAACAATTATCCCAGCGGTAATAAATTCCAACTTCATGCTTTTTGTTTGTCTCCTCATCCTTTAGTTATGCAATACCGCCGGTTCGTCTCTTCCTGCGCTCGCAGCAGACACGTATGCTCACCAAGTCTGCCAAACTCCGAATCTATATCCAGACATTTCTCCCAGCTCTCAGCTACCTTGCACATTTGTATTCCGGCAATGCAAGGAACATGCACACAAACTCTCCCAGCCTCACACATCCACACACACACACACACACACACACACACACACACACACTCATACTCACACACTCTTTCTCATGCACATGCTGAATTTCAGACACACAGGGGGCTCCTTACATAACGTCTGGGTGTGCGGTGGGGGGGTGGGGGTGCCCTGCAAGAGGGGATGGGGGGGAGGCAGACGTGCTGTCTGCTCTGCTCCGCTCGCCTGTGCTAAGCTGGTGGGGTGAGTCACCAGCAGAGCGAGGGTGGGGGGTGGTGGGGGAGTGGGAGGATGGAGGAGCTGAGGCATGGAGGCAGCTCTGGGGAGCTTCCCATTGACATGCAGAGAACAGTGGGAGAGATTAACCCTCGCCATTATGGGCTGCATCTGCACGCCGGAGCAGCCTACGTACCGCAGTGTGCGTCGCCGCCTCCCCGTGTAATTTGATACCTCATTAACGTAAGAAGCTGTGACAGTATAGTTTGGCTCGCATCCGTCTGTCCTCAATTACACATCTGCATCCATCAGTTTTCATCAACAGCGGGGCTTATTTATCTGCATTTTACACATTTACGTTTATTTTGTTACCGCAGTGCAGTCGCCAAGCAGGATGAACTGAAATATCTCAAGATGCATTAATGTCACTCATGACGGCGGCCTTGACAGGTCACATTCCTTTGTTAAACTGTACGCTGCGCAAGCGGAGGAAACAAAGTGTTTACTGTTCCTCGCAGTTCCCGCTGTCTCTTCCATAAAGCGGTTGCAAACAGTAGACTGCACATATATTATTTTATGGCAAGATTCTTCCTCCCAGCCAGTTTCAACAGAGGTGCATTAAAAGTAGACAGTAGCATATGTGAAGGAAATTCTTTGGCTTTAACATTCAGCAGATATATTTTTAACTGCAGTCCATCGCAAGAGGGTCTATTATGAGGTATAAGAAAGAGGAAAAACATGATGAAATGCTGGCCTGCGGTTGAATGATGGTCATTGATGATGCACATGAACGATGGCACATTTGAACTCGGTATCAAATGAAATGATTGCAAACAACCACATTACTGTGTTTTGTTTTAAGATGTCAAATGGATTTTGATTTAAACTGTAGGCATGTAGTTCATAATAACGTCAGTAATAAAGTCACATTAAATTAAATTAGCTACCATAATTTGCATTAGTTCTTGTGTTAAATGTATCGAGTGCTTATTTGATCTGCTGGTGTGAGGATGAATTTTTTTCGGCTCACTCACGATTATAAAAGTTGTCCATCCCTGCTCTAAATGCTAAATGGACTTCACTTATATGGTCCATGAAAGTCAGAAATTGTGTCACTTTGGACCTTGTATTGACGAGGTCTCTGCTGTAGCACATAGATCACAGTGCAGGGGTTGTAATGTGACAGATCGTATATTATTTTGCAACTCTGTAGCCAGGTTATGACGCCATTTTTCTCTTCAGGGGTGGGGCGGCGGTGTTGTAATCTGTCTTCAGCCGTTTTCACTGGAAAGGAAATCAGTGGGACAGGACGTCAAACCAGTTTACTCAATAAGTCAGACAATCTGAAAGCATCCAGCTCATTATCCAGTTTCAAGAAAATTTTATAGAAGAAGATATTGAATTATTTACAGTAGAATTACAGTCATTATTCTAAGTTCTTCAAGCGGCATTTAGGGGACATTTGCATCTGGTTAAAGTTCATCGATTGACACAGTTTTGATCAAAGTTTTGTTATAAACTGTCTTGAATGTACAATGGATGTAAAATGTTGTGTTCATTGTGTCTGACGATTAATAAGTGCCTAAGATTACAAACTGTATAGTCTAACTTCTGTATGTCGTGTGTGTGTGTGTGCGTGACTGCCCTCTGCAGATCGACACCGATACTGTGTTCACCAAGAGGAAGCATCAAGCAGCAGAGAAGATTGCCTTTACGCTGGTTTCTGTTCCCCATGGGAGTGACATTTCCTCTCTGTTTGAGCTGGACGCCACCACTCTGCAGCGGGCCGACTGTCTCGTGCCCAGGTCAGTCACTCACCCGAGGGAAGCAGGTGAAAACGAGTTACTTTTGCCCGAGATGTAATCAGAGGAGCCGTCTTTCGGCCAGATTTCACCTCAAAGTTGGATTTTAAGAGAAAAAGGTTTAAAAAAAATTAAAAATTTAAAGAGACAGCTGTAGATCACCTTTCTATTGGTGCTTATAGTGTAGAGAACGTAAATAACAACTCATCATGTAGTGAATCGTACTGGGATTGTGTTATCCCGAAGCCATGCAGACGGGCTTGTCAGAAAATATAATTTATACTGTGATGCATGGCTAATTGTTTTACCAATATACCGGTAGTTGGTTTTTAGTACAGTAGAAACTGCAAGATCGCAGCTCCGAGTCATAACGCCGTGAAATTGGTTTGTCCTGCACTTTCTCAGAAACTCCTACGTGAGGCTCCGGCACCTGTGCACCAACACCTGGGTGACCAGCACCAACGTCCCCATCGATGCAGAGGAGGAGCGCCCGGTCATGCTGAAGGTCCGTCCATCGGCACACGTGCACTAAAGTAAAGAGAATGCATACGATCCCTCAAGCGCCAGTATTTCTTCTTGCTTTTTGCAAAAACAGATTGGCACCTGTCCCGCTAAAGAGGACAAAGAAGCCTTTGCTATTGTGTCGGTTCCGCTGTCGGAAGTCAGAGACTTGGACTTTGCCAACGATGCCAGCAAAGTCCTGGAGTCCACCGTGAAGAAGCTGCAGTACGCCAACATCACCCAGAACGAGAGGAGGTACGTGATGAGCCCCTTTCATCGTCGCGCCTTTCACACCGGATGAAGCACGTGTCCTGCGATTCCAGATGACTTCTTCCCCCCCCCCCCCCCCCCCCCCCCCCCCCCTGCATTGATTTCAGGTTTGTTACGAAGCTTTTGGAGGACCTGGTTTTCTTTGTGTGCGTGGTGCCAAACAACGGACAGGATGTTCTCTCTGTGGCCACTTCCACGCCCAACCGGGAGAGGCAGAAACTCATGAGGGAACAAAACATCCTGGCCCAGGTCAGCGCCGCAAACACAACAACCTGGGAATTATTCAACTTTATCTACAGTTATTTCAAAGAACACGGCGCACTATTAATGTGAATACTTTACACTTGCACCAAAAACACACTCTTCACTTGAGAAGTACTTAAACTTCTATAAAGAAATACTTTTGGTAGAAGTAACAACTCATTTACTTTTGTAAAAGGGAAAAAAAAATTCCTTGAAGTACAAACTAAATATAAAATATTTTAAGCTTGAGTTTATTCTTTTTATGAAGCGTGTTTGTTTCTGAGTGGCCGTTAGAGGAGTCACATGGGACTGAGCTGTATGCTGTTTATCAATTTGTGTACAAACAGATTCATCATTAGCATTGCGTACGGGCCGATCACAATTAAACTTGTTTCGTGCTGCAAAAAACTGAGTTGTCCAGATACTGAGGAGGTTGTTGAGAAGGCAAACAATAGATTATGCTTATGTTTACTTATTTACTTTCATCTTACCAAAGCTTTTACCTTATTCATTTGTATTTTTAGGCTATATTTAATCTCTTCGTTTCACTGTTTTTCATAATAATCACTTTATTTTAATGTATTTCATTTATTCCCTTGCAAAGCACTGTGAATATCCTTGTGTCTGAATGGTGCAATGTACAGTGAATAAATTTGTCCTTTCCTTGTTAAATAGCATTGAATCAGACTTTGAATTATTTTCTAAATTTAACAAAAGAAAAGTGACAAAAAAAAACAGGCAAACCCCGACTGGACTCTCTATAAATAATATAATTTATCCTTGTAATATCAGAAATAAATAAATGTAAATATGAATATATTATTATAAATACAATAAAAACACTTTATTTTGTAAGAATTTATTTTTATTTTGAATATGGGAAAGGAAGTCAATGAGAAGTATCAGTTCAACTCCATTAGCTGTTCTGAGACAATAAAAAAGGGAAAAGTGCACATGTTTTGGTTCAAATGTAACAAAAATATGAAGTCATCACAAAAAAAACCTCAGAATGGCATATCTTTGGCCTTCCCATTGGATAAATGCCTTTGTCCCCGGTTTATAGTCAGCATTGCGTGTTTGCTCCTGTTCCCTCAGATATTTGGCATCCTGAAGGCTCCCTTTACAGACCACGGCGACGGCCCCATGCTGAGGCTGGAGGATTTGGGAGACCAGCGCTACGCCAACTTCAAGTACATGCTGAGACTCTGCTACAGAGTGCTGCGGCACTCCCAACAGGACTATCGCAAGAACCAGGCACGTCGTCGGCTTTGACAAGTGTAATATCGAGCGCTCATGGAGCTGTCGTCAACCTCATTAGCATGCTCATTATCAAGAAAATGTGAGGTATCAATACAGATTCTGCCAGACAGTGTGGGAAAAATCTATTGAGGGCGTCCACCTGCTGCAGAGATGCTGCTAATCAGGAAGAAAAAGTGGTTTTTAAACGGCCTTAATCGATTAGTGGATCAACAGACGCCAATAATTGAGGCTTAGTAATGAAAAGAAACGTGCATATTTTTATAATGACTTAAAAAAATGCTTTTTGTCGCACCTGACATGTTAGGTTATATAATCAAGTGGGCACAGTAAATACTGGATGCATTCACAGTGGCTAATTTTAGGCCATGAAAATTCATTCAAGCGTTCGCAGGTCTCCAGCTTAAGTCGGATTGTGGGACAGCTGCTCAACAGAAGTGAGTCTGCCGCCGTGCGGCAATAGCTTACAAAGTGGCTGATATTTTGGGACTTTGGATTTGGCTCAGTTTGTCGGGAAAATTAAAAATGTTGTTACGTTTGGCCCTCCTCTGTGGTGACCTTCGGCGAGGATGCAGCTCTGGCTCAGTGTGCCAGTCCCGGCCCAACTGTTACAGCTGCACAAATCTGCAACTTACGTCTTCAGCAATTCTCAGAACGCAAAAAAAAAAAAAAATCTCTCAATAATTGAGTAAAAGAATCCTCTTTCTTGATACTGATTAAGAAATCTGACTGAACCATGCACAGCATCACCTGCAGTTTGATCTGTTTAAAGTGTGCTCATTATTTTTGACATTAGAAAATCTGATCACAAAGTCGGCCGTCAGATCTTCCAGTAGAACCGAAAACCCTTGATGACAACAGCCTCCTTTTTTAGCCCTTAAAAACCACAAATAGCTCATTAATGGTGGCTGTCAACAGACTGCTGCCTCTCAGGACTAACTGTAGCTAAATGTTTAAAAATGATGTGTTATCTTGTTTATCTTTTGTTCTCGCCTTAACTTCACCACCGTGCACACCACCGGTGTTTACAAAGTCCCGTTTTCTTCCCCACGTAGGAGTATATCGCCAAAAAGTTCTCGATCATGCAGTCTCAGATTGGATATGAGATTCTGGCTGAAGACACGATCACCGCTCTGCTGCACAACAACCGCAAGCTGCTGGAGAAACACATCACGGCCAGAGAGATCGAGACCTTTGTGAGCTTGTTGAGGCGCAACAGAGAACCTAGGTCAGACACGTACACCTCCCAAATGCTGAATGTGCCCCGGAGAAAACGCAGATTCATTTACGGAGCAGGAAATTGGTGCTATCGGCAAAACTTCACTCTATTGTCATATTTTCCAGGGTTGCGTGAGGGCGCATCGTCTTAAATGTATATTCATTGAAACGCTGTCTGCGTGTGTGGAGTGTTGTTAATTCATGTGTGGTCCTCTTCCTCAGATTCCTGGATTATCTTTCTGATCTCTGTGTGTCAAACAAGACTGCCATCCCCGTCACACAGGAGCTTATCTGTAAATATATGCTGAATCCCATCAATGCAGACATCCTCATCCAGACCAAGTGAGTCACACTGTGTTGGTGTCTCTATTTAAAACGCGCTGCTCGATCCTGCCACATTTCAAGACGCTCGTTTTTAAACATGGTCACACATGCACGAACCCTCCTCAGCGGGAGGGCTGTGTCCTCCGGTGAATTCGCCTCTTGTGAAACGGCAGCAGAGATTAATACGTGAGCTTTTATTCCCCCTTGTTTGTGTCACCCCTCCCTCCCAAGACTGATCGCGAACACAGAGACCACCCTGGAGTCCTCGCTGATGCAGGAGGAGGTGGAGGAGGAGGAGGTCTGGCTCTACTGGATTGACAGTCACAAGGAGCCCCACGGCAAATCCATCCGCCACCTGGCGCAGGACGCTAAGGGCAACCACAAGATGGATGCAGACATCATCACTTACTACAGGTGACAGGGCGGTTATCCCTTTACTTCCCCCCAGCGAGCCGTTTCCCCCGCTCTCCCATAAATAACTGATAGAAGCCTCCAGAAGCCAACGCTTCCTCCTTTCTCACTGCACCTCCTCTGCAGGTACCAGCTCAACCTGTTTGCCAAAATGTGTCTGGACCGGCAGTACTTAGCCATAAACCAGATCTCCAGTCAGCTCCCCGTGGATCTCATCCTGCGCTGCATGTTCGACGACTGCCTGCCCTACAACCTCCGGGCCTCCTTCTGCCGCCTCATGCTGCACATGCATGTGGACCGAGACCCGCAGGAGTCTGTGGTCCCCGTGCGCTACGCCCGCCTCTGGACCGAGATCCCGTCCAAGATCTCCATCAACGAGTGAGAATCTACCTGAGAGACAGAGTGTTATAAAATACAGACACGGACCTGAGTCACCACATGCAGATTTGCTGTTTTCTGCAGGTTTGAGTATGAGTCAACAGACAGCTCAAGAGACGAGATGAAGAGGAAATTTGCCCCCACGATGGAGTTCGTGGAAGAGTACCTTAAAGACGTGGTCAGCCAGCCCTTCCCGTTTGGAGACAAAGATAAAAATGAACTCACACTAGAGGTAAAGCAGACCGATGCTCTCTGGTGTATAACTCGCTGGCTCTCTGTGATCTCTGGTTTTAAACATTGAAAGTCGAAATTTGCGCTTTATTTTTCTCCTCAAGGTGGTGAATTTGGCGAGAAACCTGGTTTACTTCGGTTTCTACAGCTTCAGCGAGCTGCTGCGTCTCACTCGCACCCTGCTGGCCATCCTGGATATCGTCCAGCACCCGCTCACCTTCATGCACAAGCTCAACAAAGGCCCCGAAGCAGGTCAGCGCACACCAAGAATAATAGCGCATGTAATTATGTTTAAAAGTAAAGTTTTGTTCAATTTTGAATTAAAAAAAAAAATCAAATAGTCTGAATTCTTTAAATGAGAGAAAGAAAAAAGAGCTCAGAATGCAGATGTAGAAATGTTGATTATAACATTATTAAGCGATGAATCAAAGAATTCAGCTTAAATTTAATGTGATGCAGTAGAGGAGAGGAAGTAATTAGTTTGGCTCTCTTCTCTTGTCTGACATAATTCCCTGAAGAATAAGTGTCAATCGAGTCTGAACGCGGAATTTAGTTCAGACTTGTTGATTGGAGCTTTTAGATCTACACCAGAGGAAGAAAAAAAAAAAAAAATCAAGTTTCTCTTGAAAATCAGTTGAAAAACTTTGCGGTGAACGTCTCATATAGGTGGACAAAGCGTTATATCATGAGTTGATTTATTTATTGCACTGCAAATCGGTTTTGCTGGAGAAAAAAAAAAGTGAGTCTTTTAGCATCTGATGTCCTCCGGGCATGTGTTTGAGCTGGTATGACACACAGAGTGAAGCTCTGCAGGCTGTAAATTGATGAACTGTAAACAAGAGCTACGCACAGGCGTGCACACGGGCGCAGCAGAAGAGATATGTGAAGATGGATGTCTCCTGTAGGAAACAACGTCCTGCGAACCATCCACGGCGTTGGAGAGATGATGACTCAGATGGTGATGAGTCGCGGCGTGCCGCACAGCCTGCCGGACACGTCTCCGTCTCTGCGGTACGGTAAAGGACACTTTCTGCCAGACAATGAAGACGTCATGGTGATGGATACCAAGCTGAAGATCATCGAGATCCTGCAGGTACGGATCGCTACCGGAGCTTTAAGAGCTGAAATTCTGCGTAACTGGATAGTTTCAGTGTTCGATTTGTTTTTATTTCCCTTTCAGTTCATCTTGAGCGTGAGGCTGGATTACAGAATCACTTACCTGTTGTCCACCTACAAGAAGGAGTTTGGGGAGAAAACCATCACTGACTCTGTGTCTGATGTGCCAATGTTCATACGTGAGACTTCTCTCTCATTTTCGGCCATCGTTTAGTGTCAAGTGTTCATCATCACAAAATTAACTGACCTGCTGATTTTATTTCGTCTTCAGCCTCTGACCCCGACATAGACGAAATTGCAAACAAGTCAGAGAGCATGTTTGCAGGAAGGTAGGCGAACCTCTACTTGTTTATTGAGTTTCTTTTTGCTCTTGAACTGAATGTTGAACCTGTGGCTTCAGCTCTGAGATGAGCGCAGTGGAGCTGGACGACGAGGGCGGCCGGACGTTTTTGAGGGTCCTGATCCATCTCATCATGCAAGACTACCCTCCGCTGGTGTCTGGCTCTCTGCAGCTCATCTTCAAACACTTCAGCCAGAGAGCCGAGGTGCTGCAGGCTTTCAAACAGGTAGCGACAGCGCATTCATACCTGACCCTGAGGGCTGAAGGAATGTGGCATTAACACACTTCCTGAGTTTAGAGATTTTAGTCCGGGTTGGCGTAATCACTCGTGTCTGTTCCAGGTCCAGCTGTTGGTGTCGGAGCAGGATGTGGAGAACTACAAGCAGATCAAGACCGACCTGGACCAGCTGCGCCTGACGGTCGAGAAATCCGAGCTGTGGGTGGAGAAGAGTGGAGCCTACAGCAGTGAGGACATCGTGGTCCGGCAGCCCAAAGAGCCGATCCTCGAGGTGCTGCGCCGTCTCGTTTGAAAGCCGAGCGTGTCGCGTCTGACAGCAGATGTTCACAATCCAGTTTTAAGTGTGACATTTAGGGCGCCACGGGAACTTACTGTGTTTGTCTTACACATCTCATCAGTAATGATGGTGCGACTCGAGTGAGCTCTCAGTGTGTTTTTAATGTTAATCAGAGATAAAGCAAAGCACACTGCTTCTGTTGGCTTACCAAGCACTGAGAGATGAACCGCCGCTTGCAAATACTTTTTCTTTTGAACTTATTGGCTTAGAATATAAATTGTTTTTATGTCAAATTTAGTTTTATTTGACACTGTCTCCTTCTCAGGGGTCCTGATCTTAGCCTGAGAAATTTTCCGGATCCATTTAAAGTTTCTGAGTGACTGTAAAGTGTTTCTTATTTTTGGTGCAGGAGGTCGTTCTGAGCCCGGTGCAAGACGGGGACATCAAGCCGCAGATTGACAGCAACAAGGCAAACAACTATAAGATAGTCAAAGAGGTGAGCCAAAAATTACTCTGTTTTTTTTTTTTTTTGTTTAAAAGTATTTATAGGTGGTGGAAACGATTCTTGCATATGTGTGTGGTCTCCAGATTCTCCTGCGTCTCAGTAAGCTGTGCTACCCCAGTAAGAAGAGTCGTGTGCAGCAGCAGCGGCTCCTGAAAAACATGGGAGCTCACACTGTGGTGCTGGACCTGCTGCAGATCCCCTACGAGAAGGTGAGAGGGAGAAAACACAGGCTTCAGCCCCTGACTGTGTGGCCTCTGCTCTAATCATATCCGTCTCTGTTTTCTCCTGTCGCATCGCAGAGTGATGAGAAGATGAATGAGATCATGACCCTGGCTCACGTGTTCCTGCAGAACTTCTGCAGAGGAAACCACCAGAATCAAGTTCTGCTGCATAAACACCTGAACCTCTTCCTGACTCCCGGGGTGTGTTGATACAGCTGCTCTTCATGTGCTGCCGTATCACTTTATGGATTTTGTTTTTCTCAAAGAAAAAAAGCCGTTGCGGCAGCTCAGTTTATTTTCTTCCTTCTTTTGTGTTTATTTTTTTTTTCCCAGTTGCTGGAAGCTGAGACGATGCGCCACATCTTCATGAACAACTACCAGCTGTGCAATGAGATCAGTGACCGCGTTGTCCATCACTTCGTCCACTGTATCGAAACACACGGACGACACGTTCTGTACCTGAAATTCTTGGAAACCATTGTGAAAGCCGATGGGAAGTATGTGAAGAAATGTCAAGACAAAGTGATGACCGAGGTGAGACTCTTATAACGTGTTTCAAGGAAGCAACATCGAATGAAGAAGAAGCAGATTTTGCAGTTTTCTCAGATGAATTGCTAAATACTGTGCTGACTAGTTTCCCAATTACTCCACAAAATGAGATACTCTGAAGCAAAGTGATTGTTTTGTGCATTAATCTTTGTGCGTTGTGACTCCTGCTTTCCTCTGTTCGGGCGTCCAGCTGGTGAACGGCGGCGAGGACGTGCTGGTGTTCTACAACGACCGCTCGTCCTTCTCGGTGCTGCTGCAGATGATGGGCTCGGAGCGCGAGCGGACGGACGAAGACGGGGCGCTGGCGTACCACAACACGCTGGTGGAGCTGCTGGCCGCCTGCACCGAGGGCAAAAATGTCTACACCGAGCTGAAGTGCAACTCCCTGCTGCCCCTGGACGACATCGTGAAAGTTGTCACTGACATCAACTGCATCCCAGAGGTTTTAACTTTTAACAGTGTTCTATTTGTTTTGGGGCTGTTTTTGTGTTTATCAACAGCTTTTTTTTTTCTTCTTTTGTCTTACTCAGGTGAAAACTGCCTACGTCAACTTTGTGAATCACTGCTACGTGGACACAGAAGTGGAGATGAAGGAGATCTACACATCTCAACACATCTGGAAACTCTTCGACAACTTCCTGGTGGACATGTCCAGCGTAAGGCTCTGTTCTCACTTCTCTCCCCTTATTGAAGGGGTGGCAGACATGTGGCCGGTGAACCAAAAGCTGGCCCCCGCCACAGGGTCCAAGTCCTGATTCATTCACTGGAAATGACTGTTTTAATAAGAGCAGAAAGTTGTAATGCAGCACTGTAACCAGAACTAAACAGTGGATGGTGGCCATGCCCGTGGATGAGAGATCAGTGATGCAGTGGGTGAAAACTGATTATCTTACTGCTAATGAGGCAGCGTTCGCATCAAAGCCGTACCTCGAGGTATGCCTGCTGAAGGCTGCAAAATGTGCGTGCGGCAAAACACTGCGACAGAGGATTTCAGATCTCTCTGTAGATTTAGACACACAGCTAAAGCCGCCCGTTGCATTTTTGTTTGTAACAAACGTTTCGTGTCAGGAGGCATCATCGACTGTATCACGATCAACTGATTTCATCAATTTGTTTGTTTAAGGTGTGCAACACGACCACAGACCGGAACCATGCGGATCTGGCCCTGGAGAAGTATGTGACGGAGACGGTGATGGCCATCGTCAAGGGTTTCTTCAGCTCGCCTTTTTCTGTCAACCACTCCAACCTGCAGGTGGTGCTTTTACCTGCAAACCACAAAACACGACCAAAACTGCAGACTTTTATCCCCTTACAGTAGAAATGTTTAACACCAAAAAAAAAAAAACAAAACCATTCCTCGGCTGCACTTTCACCAGGCACCTTCATGTTTCACTGCAGACACTGCAAGCAGAGAGCGTCTGCTTGAGGAGCTTTAAGCTCTCTCTTCTAATTCCTTCTATCAGTGACAATATTGAAATGTTCCCATCTGGTTTTTCTGCCGTTCCTTACTCTTACGCCCTTTAGGGAAAGAAATATTTCTCTTCATTTTTTTTTTTTTTTTCCCAGACGAACCAATCTGTCTTCATCAAGCTGCTGCAGTCAGCCTTCAGGATTTACAACTGCACCTGGATCAACTCGGCTCAGAAGGCGAATATTGAGAGCTGCATCAAAACTCTGGCTGATGTGGGTGAGTGGTGCTTCTCTGCTGTCCGGCCTTGATGGGGGAAAAAAAACCCCCTAAAAACTACATGTTTAAACATTATAGTTCGTCAGCTTGTTGATGTCGTTATTCTTATGTCATCCCTCCCAGCTAAAGCAAGGGCCATCGCCATCCCCGTGGATCTCGACAGCCAGGTCAACACCTTGTCTCTCAAGGTCCACAGCAACACGGTGCAGCGGGCCGCCAAAGACTGGAGGATCTCGGCCCGCACGCGACCTCGCAAGGAGCCTCTGGGCGGCCCCGACTACAAAAACATCATCGAGAAACTACAGGTGCGTTTATTTAAAGAGTCTACACTATCCCTGTGAGTTTAACCCTCATAGTTTGGAGCTGCAGATGTTAGAAAGGTGAGATTGTAAATATCCGCATGGGAAGTTCATCCTGGATTTACTGTCCATCTACTGGATGTTAGTTTTTATGTGTGTCTCGTCCACATTGTGCAGGGGGTTGTGTCTTGTCTGGAGGAGCAGTTCAATCCGAAGGTCCGAGCGGAGTTTTCGGTGCTGGTGGACGTTCTTCACAGCCCCGAGCTGCTGTTTCCAGAGGCGGCTCGCTTGCGCTGCGAGACCGGAGCTTTCATGTCCAAGTGAGTAACTGTGAGAGAACGAAGCGCACGCTCCCTCTCTTTCAGAGGCCTTGAGGCCACAGGTGAGAGGGCCTGTCTGGCCCCGGGGAACGCTGGCAGCACGGCTGACACGAGGTCAAATCAGTTAAGATTCTTCACTGTAGTTTTTTTTTTTTTTATTGCTGTTTGTTCCAGATGTGCTCTGTTAAATGCTGACATGTCAAATATTAAACATGTTTTGCAGGTGACCGTGCTCTCTAAAAGAGACAGTGATGCATAAAACCATCCATCCATTCATCCTTTATGCTTGCTTTATCCAGACATAAGTCACAGAGGTTGGAACCATAGCAGGCGCTCTGTGAGCAGGAAGCCAGTTCATCGCAAGGTCTTTACAGACAGAATGTGAGAAGCACCTGTTTGGATTGTGAAGGGACACAACGGCAAACAATTCAAAACAGTCTTGAAAACATTTGCATGACACACTGTCAAACGTCCAGAAAGTGACGTTACTCTGCTGACGTGGAACCTCTGTGAATAACAGAGAGGAGAAGTTCACCTTGAGTGATAAATAAAGGATTTGCACGGTTTTGCTCTCGAGTGACTGAATCAGCATGAAGTGGCTGAAAGTGACACCTTGCTCGTGTTGTCCTTCTTTCAGACTTATCAAACACACCAAGAAGCTCATGGACAAAGAGGAAAAACTGTGCATTAAAATCCTGCAGACACTCAGAGAGATGCTGGACAAGAAGGAATGCTTTGAAGAAGCTGTGAGTGTTTAATCATCCATAAAATTCTTTTTTTTTTTTCACAATTATATGTTTATAATTCAAGTCGAGATTACTCTGTTTTTCTGCTCATTATCGTTTGCCATATGACCATTTTCATCTAAATATGGTTTATTGTCTGATAAGCACATGTGGGCTTTTGTGCTAAATGTTATATATACACACCATTTACAGCAGTCGATCGAAATCAAAGATGCTACATAAAACCGGTTTTAGCATCTCATACACCCTGTTGCATACAAACCGCACTGAACAAGTGCAAACGTCTAAAAGTTTGCTGTGGATTCAACCCTGTCCTCATGTGCCAGCAGCGCTCTCCTCCTATCAGCAGTGCAGTGTAGTCCTTGTTTTCTCCCAGGTCTGTCGGCCCAGAGCCCAGACTCCCCTTCATCAGTATGCTGTGGGCCTTTCGGTGTTACATAAGGCAGGGAGGCACTTGAGGACACACTCACACTGTGAGAGGGAGAATAGCAAGGAGGAAGTAAGCGAAGGAGGAGCGTGAGGAACCAGGGGGAGGAGGAAAGGTGGGGGCGCGCTGAACAAACAAATCAATACTGCAGCGAGCGGGGGGTACAGGAGCCCGTGTCCTCCTGCACCCCCTCTCAGTCAGAGGCCTGGAAAGTGAATGACAAGAGTCGGTAAAGGAGACCTGCGTGTGTGTGTGTGTGTGTGTGTGTGTGTGTGTGTGTGTGTGTGTGTGTGTGTGTGTGTGCGCGCTGGGGTTGGGAGGGGAGGACTGGATTGTGAAAAAGTCAGGCCACCTTTGGAGGGTTTTCAGGAGAGTTTGTTCAAGCTGAGGAGTGAAAGAAGAAATTCACACATCATGTGGCGACTCGAGTCGGTGTGTCGCGATCTTCTGAGCGTGTAGAATTTAATGCAGATATGAGTATTTTTAGCACAAGTTGTCTTAGTCAAGGGTTTGTTTTTTTATTACTATTACTAAAACCAAGCATACGTATGTTGTGACTGCATTAGCTGTACAGCCCAATGCTCCGTTTTCTCATCACAGTCCATGGCAGCCAGTGTCACTTACATAGTTTCATTTTCTCTATTTGTGTTTGCACCGTGTGTCTGTCAGCCAAGCTGTTTTTTTTTTTTTTTTTCCTAAAGCAAATGATTCAACAGTTGTGTGGAAGGAGATCAGAGCATTTCAAAGTGGAAAAAATAGTCACTTTTTAAAAGCAGCTTGGAGCGTTGGAGAAGCCAGACAGTGCCGTAACGATATGTGAAATGTCAGTTTGTGTAGGTGTGCATGAGTGTGCTCAAGCATGTATTTGTGGCCTCTCTTTGTCATATCCCTGTAGCCCTGAGTGTGGAGCTGCAGCCTCACTGCATGATAGGGAGAGAGTGAGAGAGAGAGAGAGAGAGGGAGAGGGAGAGAGAGAAAGAAGAGAACGATTGATGGAAATAATGAGAGAAGGAGAGGCAGACAGACAAAAACAGAGGGAGAGAGACGGAGTGACAGCATAGGCAGCAGAGGTTGGTGGCTCCCCTGGGGTGCAATGAGTGGGTGGAGGAGAGTGAGAGAAAGAGATGGAGGGAGAGTCACTGAAGGAGGGAGGAGGGGAGGGAGGCGGCCATGTGAGGAGCCATGTGAGTGGAAGGGAAAAAAAAAAGAAAAAAGTGGGCAGCGGCTGCAGGGTGAGGGATTGGAGAGAAGCAGAGTCTGCTCAGTCCATGAGGAGACAGGGCAGGGGGTGCGCTTACGTAACAGCCTGCAGTGGCTGAGCCAGCGTCACGTGGACCATCACGTTCTCCCTGCCTCCCTCCTTACTCTCACTCTTTCTGTCTGCTCGCCGCCTCTCTCTTCCTCCTCTACTCCCGTCATGCTCGGTCTGTTGCGTTCTGTCTTCCCGCCCAAGTTACTTTCTCCATCCCGCTCCCCCTCTCGTTCCTCCCAGGCCCCCTGCTCTGCTCCGGTTCTGCCTGCCGGTTGGGCAGTGAGGGGGCAGATCTGCAGTCGCAGAGCAGAGACGTGTTCCCTCTCGCTGCTGCACTCGGCTTGCTTTGCCTGTCAGATAAAGGGTCAGTTTATAAATGTTTGTGCTCTCAGTTGCCTGGAAGATGTTTTGGGTGAGAGAGGATATTTAGAGAAAAAGGACTTGAAAGAGTGTTGCATGCATAGTGATGATGTCTTTGAATGATACACAAGGGAAAAGTGCCTCAGCTTTGTTTCTCAAGATGTACAGTTGTCATTATTCAGCCCATTCTGTCATAAATACTATTAAATCACAAAGTCGCGTCAGTTACTTTTCATCGAAATACCCTAAAACTGTTGGACTTTGCTGCTTTTAAAGTATTTACACCAGCAGAATAGTGTGTGTAAGTTTGACTAAAGTGTGATAATGGACCGCGGTCTGGCTCATTTTTGTGTTTAGTGGACTCCATGTAAAGCTTTGGCTCGATAGAGTACCTTTTAATGAGATCAGTTCAGTGTTAGACTTCTGTTCTTTCAGGGGATTTATATACAAGAATGTGAAAAAGGAACTCTCTCATCCTTAAGACACCGCATCACGAGACTGTTATTGTACGTTTTGGATTCCTCTCTCTGAGTAGATGTCTGCACATGGCTGTAGTGTAGTGTGTGCATGTAAGCATGTCCTCTTGTTTACGGAGGCCTGCAAAAAGTCAGTTACGTAATGTAAACCACTCTCACAAGCTTTCTCTTTTTCTCTGTCCCTGTCTTTCACACTCATCCCTGCCATTCACGCACCGTGCGTCCCTCCGTCTGCCTGTGTCTCCCCGTCTTCTCTCTTTTCCTTGCCAAGTTTCACACCACCTGCCCAAGGCAAAGCAGATTTACAGATTACCACCCTCTCGATGCTAAGCGCATCACACGCATGCATGTAGATGGAAAGCCTCGTCTCAGACGCCGACACACACACACACACAAGCGCGCACACACACACACTCCCAGGCGTGCAGTGCCATGCTGGCCGTCCCGGTGAGAGCTCATCCCACAGGGCTTTCCCTGTTTGTCTCACTGCAGAGTGGAGTCATGGTAGACCGTGGCTTACCGTTTTCTTGAATTGAGTCTTCTTGTTGATGGATTTCACTGGATGTGGCACATTTTTACCGCTGCAGCAGTCTCAACACGGTTCACGCCATCAGTCATACAGCAGTGGCAAGGGCCGCCATGTTGGGTCATGTTGGACAGAAGGAATGGGGATTGGAGTTGAGAAGATCCACCATTCTTCCAACTAAGCTTGAATCACCAAAGTCTGCAGTCTGTCTTATAAAAAGAGCCACTTTTGCCCCTTTACACCTAATAAAATGTGCCATAACTTATTAAAGCTAAAATAGCCAATGGGCCTTTTTACTTTGAAATGAAGTCTGTGTTCCTCTGAGAGTCCCTTTTTTGTATTTATCCGCAGTTGGCTCGCTCTAGGCTGTGGTCGGGAAATCAGCTTTAATTGCCTGCAGTGAAAGCAGGTGACAGTAGGATGTGATGCATATTTTAGTTGACACAATATTGAAACGTTCATTTGTTGAAGTGTCACTTTGAACTGCAAGATAAGAGTCTCTTTGAGAAATTCTCTACTGTGCAACAAAATTAAAAATTAAGCAAAACTAACTGTTTATTCACATGCCACTTTGTGAAAGCTGCAGAAAGAGTCACATGCAGCTTCGGAGCCACAGGTTGTACATCCCTGAGGAAGAACATGTGCTGCTAAAACCATGTCTAACTTGTTTTTTTTTTTTTTTTTTAACTGCTGTGTTTGTGTGTGTTGGTCTTGTACCGTTCCATGCAGTTCAGTATCCATGTGTGGCGCCGAGTTGCAGGCGTTCTTATTATCAATCCGCACAGTGCACAGGTTGTCGCAGTAGATCAGACCCATCTGGCCGAGTGCAGTGCTTTACCTCTGAGTAGAAGTAGACAGAAACGCCTTCAGGAGCTTCTAGAAAACGCAGCTATGCAGTGTTACCTCTCGATAGAGTAAACAACTCTGACTTGATAAGCTGTTTTGATTTTATCGCATATAATCTCGTCCATTGATCGTCTATACGGCTTTATCCATCTCCAAATCAATATAGTGTCACTGGTCAACCTTGATTACTTGTGTTTGGACGGGGAAGAAAATCGGAGTGTCTGCAAAATAAATACATAAGAAAAAAAACATGCACATGCAGGAAAAACATGCAAATTCCACGTAGAAAAACTTCAGAACTCAATCCAGACTCAAACCATGCAGTCGGATAATCACTACCCCACTGTGCACCTCAGCACATAATTTAGCTTCTGCACAAATCCGACCCTAAGACTCAGGTTTTTAAGGATGTCCGGCTTCTTTATAGCAATTACTCTCACAAATGTAAGTTAAAGCCAAAATTCAGGCTCCTTTGTTAAGCTTCTTTCTTGTGAGCTGGAGCTGAAAAATAGATTGAACACCTCGCTCTAACCGATCAATAGCAGTTGCCTTGAAACAACAGATAACTGAGTTCATTTGGTACTTGGAGAGATTATCTGTGTTTGATGAAGCAAAAATGATTAAATCATCCTAAAATAAGATGCTTTCTCAAATTTCTTTTCCGCGTGTAGAAAATTCAGAGTTCTGAACCTCATGCATCTGGCCGCTGCTATGAAAGACAATAATTGTCACAGCTTCGTCACAGTTCGTAGCGTGTTATTTGAATCTGATTGCATGTGAGTTAGGCCACTTGTGCTCAGGGAGGCACATGACAGGCTAGAGGATGAATGATGTGAATTGCAATGAGTGTCTGGAGTGATCGCTTCTAGCTTTCAATTTCACTAATGCACACGGCTGGAGAGCAACATCACAGTAATGACGGTCCTGCAGTGAATAACGCTGCTGAAGTTGGGTTGGTGCTGAATTTTGTTCAGCTGGACTGTTGACTTGGTTGTTAAATTGATAAATGGGTTAAATGCCTTTCAGTCTGTGTTCATTAGTCTTGTGTGCAGTTTTTCAAAATTTAAATTGCAAATAGATTTCACTTATTTGTACATACATAGTTTTCCCACCACTTGAGCGTTCACATGTTGATCACATTCACCCATTCACACACACATTCACACAACAGCGGAGGTGCTCAGTCAATAATCTGTATAATCTCAGAGAGGATGACAAAAGGCAAATTATGGACCGTGAAAATGTTTTATGGCAATCCATCTAACTGGCGTTTAAATGTTTTCATTGTCGCTCTTCGGTGGAGCAGCAAACCATCGGTTGAGCACATCAGTACTTCCTACAATGAGACGGTGAACATGGAATTTTTTTTTTTTACTCCATTTGTTTCTATTCTCATATCTTTTTCAAAAAATAATTGCGTTGCGGTGAGGCAGATAAAATAGGCATGCCTTGCTCACCAGCTGCCGTCTCCACCACCGTAGTCTTTTTAAATAAGCTCTCTGTGGTTAATGGCGTTGAATAATATACAACAATTTAACCATCCAACTATCCCGTTAACTGTCAGCCCTCTGCAGAGCAGCCCGTTCTCTGGACGCTTGTTTACGCTGCTCGTGTTGTATTTCCCTGAGCCAGTCTCACCAATTGCTCTCACATGTGGCCTTAATTTGTTTTGCTGATGTGCTTGTTTGCGGGGTAAAGGCATGTCATGTGCCGCGGAACTGCAGTTTGAAATCGCAGAAAATGCCAACACGTGATGGCGTGTGTCTCTCGCAGTGTTTTATCAGACGCACATAGACATTTGGCCCTGCGGAGCTTTACACCAACAGAATAAAGTTCGCACATGTAGGAGCTGTTTGACTAACTTGATATGCTGATGTTTATCCGGCTTTTCCACTGATTTAACAGCCACCAAACGTCTTTACTTCACTCTCCAGTGCAGTCGGCTGCCGTGCGTGGCGCTTAGTCCATCCATTGGGAGCTTTTCGGGTTTCAGCTCAAGGACACTTCGACATCTAGATTGATGGGGGATTGAACCTGTAACCTTCTAAATACCAACTGAAACGAAGATCCATAATCGATCCATCCATCATCGATATATAACATCATTGATCTTTGCTTGATAGTCACCCTGTCATTATCAGCAGCAGGTTGCAAACAATCAAGTTCCTGAACCTCCTGGAGGAAGAGACTCCCAGCGGACTTGAAATCATTCCTCAAAAAATGCAACAAAATTCCCAAAAAACTAGAGAAAACATGATTTTGATTGTCAGTAGCAGTTGTTGTATCACACTTCATCGCCTTTTCTGTTGTCTAACCTCACGTTCCTATTGTGTTCGTACCAAAAACAGCGGGATAATGTGACTCCGTGTGTCTCGTATTTCTGTCTTACTCATGATTGAGTCCCCGGGTGTGAAAACCCCACAAAACACACTGATATGGATATGTATTTTATTACAGGAGGCTCTGACTTTAAGCTTTTCATTTTGCCTCCATTTACAAGCTGACCTAAGGGACAACTATGAGGTTTTTGTTTTTTGTTTTTTTCATTGGATAAGGCACAGCTCACACCTTCAAACAGCACGTGATCAGAGTGGATTTCACCTGCAGTGAAATGATATGTTCTAATGACAGCAGCAGTGCCAGGTAGAGTTTCAGCTTCAAACCCTGAAGCCTCTGCAGGGACCTAAACACTGGCAATGTTGCACTCACCTGACCTGTGTGCAAACTCTGTTGCACTACAGTGGGTTTGATCCCCACCATCAACAGAAGGCAGACCCAGAGTTCTGCCGTTTGGGAGAAAGTAATATAACAAAAAAAGAAGAACAAAAACCGTACCCCGCCATCCTCTCTTTTGTTTGAGGGACATTGTCTTCCTTTGTGACCCGACCCTGCTACGTTCAACCTTATTTGACCCCAGCGGCTCGGAGCTCTGTGGCACTGTCTGTCCCGGTTTTCGGCCGCTGCTGCCCTCAGCCGTCTGCGTCGGAGTTTTCAGACCACCTGAAAGAAGCACGGCGCTTGTGTATTTGTCTTTTGATGCACGCTTTTCCTCCAGAGCCGGGGGAGATCTGCAGACGGCAGAGCAACAAGAGCTGTGAGGGGGAGGAGGGAGGAGGGAGGAGGGAGGGGGAGAGGCAGGGGTGTGAAGAAGCCGGAGGTGGGTATCGGCAGCTCATCCCCGGCTTGGACACCGGAGCCGCAGTGTGGCGTGCCGGCGCACATTTTAAAATGCCGCGGCTGTCTGCTCCTAGCCAGGGTTTTGTTTGTTCCTCTCCTCCCTCTGTCTCTTGCCCTCCCTCTCCCTCCCCTCCTCTTTCCTCTCACTTCTGTCAGTTCTTCTACTTCTATTTCTATCTCTCTCTCTCTCTCTTTCTCATGGCTCTTACATCACCTGACTGGAGCTTTACTCCAAAATGCAGCAGCAAGCAGATGAGTCAGGCTGGGCTGATTCTCCTCTAGTGCCAGCCTTCCTCTCCTCTCCTCTCCTCTCCTCTCCTCTCCTCTCCTCTCCTCTCCTCTCCTCTCCTCGCTGCAGACGTAGCCAGCAGACTGCATCGCTCAGAAAGGAGAGAAAAACCTGTCACCCCTTACCTCGATTCAACTTTCCCCTGCCGGGGCGCTCCTCTCACGACCGTCTGCGTGAAGTGAAACCCGCACGCCGCCGGGTCAGAAAAGGGGAAATGTCGGACCGTGCATGATCCGATCATTAATTAGTCACGGAGCTGGCATCAGTTTGTACCACCTCATCGAGTGTGGGGCTGCCTTTGTAGTTCCGCCCAGAGTCTGTGTGTCTGTGGGTTACTGCGCGTAAATGAGAAAGCCGCTATCTCAGTGGATCCTCACCTTCTGTTCAAGGTGTGTGCGTGCGTACGTGTGTGTGTGAGTGTGTGTGTGTGTGTGTGTGTGTGTCTGAGACAGCCAGACATTGCAGGCAGACAAGTGTCTCTGCTGACTGCAGATGAGATGGAGTGTTTACTGACACAGGGAGCATCAGCTGCACGTGCTCAGCAGCATCTTCGCTCCTCGCTGCCCTCAGTTTTCGGATCCTTCGTCAGACTGGATCTGGACTGCCTTCACATGTGTGGCATCAGGATATGTTTTTTTTTTTTTTAAGAGCTTGGGTGGTTTCAGGCTTCAGTGATTTTTTTTTTTTTTTATTTATCATTTTGAATTAATAAATCGGTTACAGCCATGAGAAATTATTTTTTTTCGCATGACGCATTTAAAAAGCACCAGAATATATAGAAAGAAGTAACTCCTGTAATCAACACTGACGGAAGCAGATACATAAATGAGTCATATAAATGTGAATACCAATGAGCATTATGTGGCAGCTTTTATAGAGGTGTGACAAAGCGCGGTAAGGAAACTTGCAAATAGACAAATCGCCAAGTAATATCTGAAAATCTTTGCCTTTGCTTGTTTTGTTCACGAAATGTACATCAACGTATCAAACCCTCTGAAGGGCTCGTGATCATAATAGGAAATTTACAACGACAAATTAAAGACTGTCACAGAACACATGCTTAAGTTGTTATGTGACACATAACCAGAGGATTTTTGCTATGAAAAGATGTAATTGGAGGGAAAATATACAAAAACGTGGCCTATGCACTTTTGACAACATTTCAGCCTTGAAACTTACAAACATTGCACACAGTATCAAGAGGATCCTTTTTTACCTAGAAAAGAGTTTAGGACAGAACTGCTCAGTAGCATATTTATCCCATTTTAGGTAAGTCATCATCAAGCAGATTGTAAGTTTTATCTGCTTTTCATCAATTTTCTAATTTTCCAACAGCAATTTATATATAAGTAGAATAAAACTGCATTTATTAGAGCTGACTGAAGGCTAAAAAAAATCACTGTCAGCTCAAATATTATCAGTATTTGAATTAGTACATTATAAAAGATAACACTTTGTCTCTTTAGTAAAGTTAAAAACTAAATTCCTTTTTGTATTATTGATGAACGACTAACAGATAACTTTATTTTTCCTTTTGAAATAGTTATCAATAATTGGTGAGAGAAAACTGACCCAAAAAATTAATAAACAAAATATTTTACTCAATTCCAAGCAGCGACATTAGATCAGCACCTCATTGTTGAAAAGCTACCGAGAGTAATAGTCCAGAGGGGTTTATTAAAATATAACCATAACATAACAGGACAGGTTGCCGCTGCCTTGAACTCCATAAACAAACTCGGCGCCCGCCACTCACGCCAAAACTCTGTGCATCAATGCCCGGTCGTGCCACACGTAAAGTAGCGCCATAACAGTGCGCACATCACCATACTGAGTTTACTATATTTAGATGTTCCTGGTATTTTGATGTTCACCTTGATGTTATCACTTGGGAATGCTGCTTGGCCTGCGAACAAGTTTCCATGGAAACCACAGGTGGCTCCCTGTCGTCCATTCTTTCCTGTTTTAATGCTTTCGTCAATCTGTTTGTCCGTCTTTTCAGCCGTCCAGTCAGCCTGTTGGTCAATATCGGTGGTGAGATGTCATCAAAACAAGGCCGTTTAGAGCTATGTTGCTATAGAAACAGATGCTGACCACCCATAGTGTCCGTGCATTCCTCCGATACCATTCATCTATGCATTGAAGTGTCCGTTGATTCCATCCTCAGGTTATAACACAGTGCCAGTCGTGGACCTGTCAGTCACTCGCGCTTTGATTACACAACTGTCAGCGGATTATCTCCGTCGGTCTTTTCATCTTGTTTCTGCTCGACTACGTCAAATGTCAGAAGAGACGCGGATTGAGAGTGTTCTGATGCATTTGTTAAGTAAACGTGTTGTGACCAGTGTTGAACAAGTCGGTGCTTTTTTTTTTACCTTCCGCGCTATTTTCACTGAGGTTTCGTTGCACAAAGTGTGTGTGTGATAGTGACGCATTTGGGGTTTTACTCGGTACAGTCATGATGTAAAATGAGCCAGAGGAAGTGGTGTGGATTGTCCACTCTCAACATCTCATTCAGTGTAGGCAGCATTGAGCATTTCATGAAAGATGGTTTCTAATTATAAAAAAATCTTAAAATAACCTTGATAATCACTTGTGATTGCGTTTCTCTTGTCGTATCTTGCCAGTGATCTCGGAATCGCCTAAATTACTAGTTCAGGAAGAAGTCTTTGGACAGTGGTGCCGCTGCCATGCGTGCTTTCCCAAGCCTCTGTTGATTTCTTTGCTGATAGGCGCGTCGTCACCCTGCAAGCTTTCAATTTCACGAAGACAGAACTGTATCATGGGATGGTGGTGATCATTCCTATTAGATAAAATGAGATGAAATCTGCTCAGCCCCGTGTGGGATGATTGGGTGGTTTTTATGCCAGTGAATGCACCTGATCAAAAAATGTCCCACTAAAAGGGACACTTTGTACTTCATTTTGACATCATTTTTATGCCGCACAAAAAAAAAAAAAATCAACTTTCTCAAAAATCTGTTAAAATATGAATTTGAGTTGGAAGCTAGAGCTCTGTCAGACTGTGATATGGATTTAACATTATGATTTTTGTCTCCACAGGGAAACGAGTTAAGAAAGATTCTCCTCACACGCTACTTTGGAAATCAAAAGCTTCACTCCAAGTCGGAGCTCGGGAGTGGAAACAGCTCATCTGGCGGCTTTGTCAAGCCGTCATCCGGAGGTACTGAGAACCCCAAATAAAGCCGGTCGACGACGCTGCAATAACGACTCACTGCGGAGGGAACAACAGTAGCGTGGCAGTTCACCGCTCCTGAGCAGACGCGCAGCTTGACAACCGCAGGCAGACTTTAAAATTTGGTCGAAAGAAATCTACACATAAAGAAAAACTCCAGAAATTAGTGCAAAACTGTCGATCAAATTAAACTGTATCAATCATGCGAATAACTGCAGTATTTTAACAGATAATTGTTTTGAATCTTCAAAGGAGGTTTTCCCACACACGACTCAGACAAGCCGGGAAACAACATGGTGGAGATCCAGTGTCTGTTGGACAATGTTGGCACAACGGATCTGGTGATTGACCTCATCGTCAACACCAAGAATGACCGGGTGTTCGAGGAGAGCATCCTGCTGGGCATTGCCCTTCTCCAGGGTGGAAACACTCAGATTCAGGTGGGCGCACACAAACACATACTCCTTTTCTTTTATTTTCCTGCCACAATTTGGAGATTTATTCACATCGCCTCTCTTTCCTCCATTCAGAATTCCTTCTACAACCAACTGTACAAGCAGAAGAAGTCTGAGAGGTTCTTCAAGGTTTTTTATGACCGCATGCGTTTGGCGCAGCAAGAGATCCGAGCCACTGTGTCCGTCAACATGTTCGAGCTCAGCTGCAGGAAGAGGGACGACGACGGTGACCTGAGTGGCATCAGGTTCAAGAAAGGTACGCCTGAGTTTTGACACTGCGGCCGGAGTACTCATGTTTCTTCTTTGCTTTGAAACGCGCAGCGAGGAACTGTGTCAGCTGCCATTTATAGAGCCGGTCTAGCGTATCGGACTCAAGTTTATTTGAGGTGAATCAGCTGATGTAGTTCAAGATGAGCTTTTAAAAGTGACATGTTGAGTCATATGGGTTCTCTTCTGAGCATAACCGGGCTTTTCCAAAGAAACATGTCTGAGTTTCTTCAGAAATCACAAACTGAGTAACGATTCAGGACGTCAGGGCCTGTGCGGCGTGCAAGGTGGTGATGTTCGACTCGGCCTGACGTCTAAAACAGTGGTGGTGGAGGAATCTGGCGCGATCTCTGTTGCTCTGCTGACCTCTGAGCAGACTGTTGTTCTCAATTCCTGCAGTCACATGTCAGCAGCCATGTGACGGCCCACATCTGAAGCCTATCAAAAGGCCATTGTATCAAGATCGGCGCTCTCATGCAGCAGAACCCCACGACTCATTCGTCATGGGTGGTCTCTGAATAATTAAAAAAAAGAAAAATCTGTCTGAGACTACATTGATCAATACTACTGTCAACTTCATGTACAGTGACCCACTTTCTGCAGATTGTTTGTACTGTATCGTCTCTGCTTTCTGATTGGCAGTTAAAGATTCAGGGCTTCATATGAGAGAGGACATGCGAGGGCAGCTGAAGGAGGCCTCTTCTGCGACCTCAAAGGCCTTCTGTGCCTTCAGGAAGGAGCTGGACCCTGACCTCGAGGGCCTCGGCCAGAACAGCGAGATAATCGGAGGAGAAGAGATCTTGGAAGAAACTCAGATGAGCCCGGCCATCACCATCATGAAACCGATCTTACGGTACCTCCAGCTGCTCTGTGAGAACCATAATTCAGATCTTCAGGTACTTGAACCCTCGAGGAAGCTTCGACGTCCGGCCGGAATCCCTGCAACACCTCACTGAATCTCGGTTTTCTTCTGCAGAACTTTCTGCGCAATCAGAACAACAAGACGAACTACAACCTGGTGTGCGAGACCCTTCAGTTCTTGGACTGCATTTGTGGGAGCACCACCGGAGGGCTGGGGCTGCTGGGGCTGTATATAAACGAGAGCAACGTAGATCTGGTTCGCCAAACCCTGGAAACCATCACGGAGTACTGCCAGGGGCCGTGCCATGAAAACCAGGTAATGAAAAGCAGGATGTTTTTAATTTGATATCATCAGATTTATAAGGCAGTCTGTCAATCTCCACAGGCAGCTTTCACATTTCTTCAAAGTATGAGACGCCTGTGTTTTCACAACATATGACAGAGCCTTCTTTTTACTTTAATTCGATGTGTCTAACATGACTAATAATCACTTCCTTTCAGTCTTGTATAGCCAAGCATGAGTCGAATGGCATCGACATTATTATAGCGCTGATTGTCAACCCCATCAACCCCCTGGGGAAGAATCGACTGGACCTTGTGCTGGTGCTGAAGGTGAGCAGCAGGTGTCCCTGCGAGGCCCGATCCTATGACGCACGGCCATTACTGCCGCGGCGCTCGCAATCTGCTGATTTGCTGTGGCTGACTCATTATACAGTTTGCAGTGCCTGAGACTAATGGCGAGATGAATGGCTGTCATTTACAAGAAATAAATTCAATAATGTTGAAAAATAGTCATGTCTAATTTGATCTGCTTTTCTAATTTCACGAGTTTTTAGAGAAGTCACAACACTTCAAAGCTTCAAACAGGATTCCTGATTTTTTTTTTTTTTTTTTTTAATGTTATTGGAAAATTTGTTTTTTGCAGAATAATGCCTCCAAGCTGCTGTTGGCCATCATGGAGAGCCGCCATGACAGCGAGAACGCAGAGAAGATCCTCTACAAGATGAGACCCACAGAGCTGGTGTGTGTGTGTGTGTGTGTGTGTGTGCATGTGTGTGTGTGTTTGTCCAAGCGTTCAGAAAATACTTGATGTGATTCTTCCTAACTCTTGTGCTCCAGGTGGATGTGATGAAGGAGGCCTACACTCAGGGCCTGGAGAGCGAGGACGACGAGGACAATCCCGGAGATCCAATCAAACCCAAAGACGTGGGACACAACATTTACATCCTGGCTCACCAGGTATTAAAAACATCCGTTTGTCTGTGACTGAGCCATTTCAGCATTTCCTCCGCCTGTGTGTCTGCTCTGCCGTCTGCTGACCCCCCCGGCCTGTATGGTCCAGCACTTCTCTATGAATGAGCTGTTTTCTGAAACTAGTCGTCAGGTTGCGACACTGGTTCAGCAGACAGGTAGACACTGAGTCACTGCCGACTTTCTTGTCCGAGACCGTAGGTCCTGCTGCCCTGAGACAGCGGCTCCGCTGTAATATGCGTTTGTCCATCTGTGTCTCACTATTCGTCTACGTTCTATGTAGGTCCCAGAGGTCAGGTCGGGTCCAGCAGATTCTCACTTCTGCCTTTTGCAGAACTGAGTGTCAGACGGGGTATTTTTGTTCACCCAACAGACAGGAATGGTTTCGCCATCAGAAAGAAAGCTTCTTTTTTTTTTAATGTTTTGACATTTTTTGTGTTCTGAGAAAAAAAAACAACAAAACAACTGCATATGTGTGTGTGTGCGCACACACACACACTTAGGTATGAGCTCATTAGGTGTGAAAGCGTTGTCTGGTATTTTCTCCTCTTGATATTTGATGATAAAACAATAATGAGCAAGTCACACACCGGTGGAGAACTGTATTTAAAGATAACCTTGGAGTTTCACAAAAAGAAAATTGAACATGAACTCTCTCTGCAGTTATATTTCAAAACAGTTTAAAAAAAGTGAAAAAATAATGTTAAAAAAGAACAAAAAACATCCAACCTCAGAGCACGACTTCCATCGTATTCTGCTATTGTGAGCATTCTTTGTTTGCACTTGGGATTTGTCATATTTTCTCCTTGCATTGGAGTGCACATTTCAGGTGAACTCAGATCAGTCGCACTAAGAAGCAAACAGAAAATAAGTCATCCAAATTTTTTAAGCTATCTCTCCAGTAACGTAATGTATTCTTTAAAAAATAAAGACAAGCAAAACAGAGAATATTTAAAAAAAAAAAAAAAAACTTTCAGAGGTGGACATTTTTCATTTAAAGCCCAACATTATTGTTCTGTAATAAACAGAACTTTAGCTTTTCAGGCTGTGAAGCCAAAGTTCTGTCCACTTCCCCACCATGCCATCTTCTTAAAAAAAGAAAAAAAAATCCTCGAAATCAAACACTTACTTTTTTTTTTTTTTTTTTTTTTTTTATTTTAGTTGGCAAGACACAACAAGATGTTGCAGCAGAGCCTCCGGCCGGGGTCCGGACTCGGGCCGGGATCGGGAGTGGACCCCGACAGTGAGAAGGATGACGCCCTTCACCACTACGCCAATCACACGGCTCAGATTGAGGTAAAACCTCAGCTTCACTTTCACCATTTTTCACTGGAAGTCTAAAACAGCCTGGCTCTGCTGCTCTTTGTCAGTGAAAACCGTGAAACGAGGGATGTTTGCTTTCAGATCGTGCGTCACGACCGCTCCATGGAGCAGATCGTGTTTCCCGTCCCGAGCATCTGCGAGTACCTGACCGAGGAGTCCAAGGTGCGAGTGTTCACCACCACCGAGAGGGACGATCAAGGCAGCAAGGTTAATGACTTCTTCCAGCAGTTCGACAACCTCTACAATGAAATGAGGTGGCAGAAGAAGATCCGCAGTAAGTCCTTAAATTCTGAATCCGCTGCTTGGGAAAATAATGATGGGGGGCCAGCAGAATGAGGGTGCAAGGATGGGAAAACATGATTACCATTCAGCAGCGTCTGCTGATGTGATTTCCTCAATAAATTGAAGGGCCAGCAGTGAGTTTTTTGTTTGAGTGTTTGTGTGTGTGTTCTGAATGTGTGTGTTTCTACTGTCCCCGTTACTTTTCTACAGAAAATAAAGCGATGTTCTGGTTCTCACGCCACATCTCTCTCTGGGGGAGCATCTCCTTCTACCTGGCCTGTCTGCTCAACATCGCCGTGGCTGTTTTCTACCCTTTCGGTGACGACGGCGACGAGGGTGAGACTTTTTACTCACTGTAGGTACTGAAGGTTTTACTTCTGCATTTTGGAGCAGCTGGATCTGAGGGGAAGCACCAGTTCTTATTTGTGAATATACGGGTCAAGTGTTCAGGGGCAAGGCCCTGTAATGGTTTTAGAAAAAAAGATGTTAAAAAATTAAAAAAAAAACAAAAAACAAACTGGTATTGAATAAAAGAGGGAAAAAAATGACTTCTTTTAAGTCAAGCTGTGTGTTATCAGAAATCTGTCAAATAGTATAATTATGGACTAAAGATGACCTGAATTAGTTGTTTTTGTGGTTTTCAAAGAAGGCAAAATAGATAAAGCAAAGACACACTTTACACTCTCCACTCCTACTCCAGCGGAGATAAATTATTTATCTTTTTTCAGCAGTTTGAGAGAAAGTTTACGTCAGGTCAAGGTGTTGTTATCTGAAGTTGAGTTTTTACAACAGTGAACTACACTCCTCACCCGTCAGTCACGAGCAGTCAGATAAACTTTTATTGAACAGACACTCACGATGATAACTGATGTTAAAAATTGTAGTTTGCTCACCAAAGAAACGATCACGATAACAAAGTTATTTAAAAAAAAACGTGCTCACTGTAGTCGGCCCCAGTGATGTTTGTCCTTGACTAAAAGTCGTTCTTATACTTCCACATTCTTAAATAAATTAAAATCTTCTGCCTGTTCGAACGTAGAAATGATCACAGTCTACAGGTGTATTTTATATTTATTGATTTCGTTCTCTTAAAGATTCAAACTGGATTTTTTTCGTCCGTATTAAATGTCGCTTTAGTAAAAGATGTTAATTACTGCAGATCATCTCTGTTTGTATTTGGAAGTGGCTGCTCTGTGTCACCTGAGGTTGTGTTTATTTAAAGATGGTACTCACCTACAGTACACACACACACACACACACACACACACACACACACACACACACACACACACACACACACACACAGATTGTTATTTTTCTTAGATTAATAACACTTTAGTTCAGGTCATTGTAGGCGTGTGCAGATTGCGCCTCAGTACAATGTTTCTCACTCTCAGGTCTCAACCTTTTGATGTCGGGCTGCTTTAATTATCTTTATGGGCTTTTTGTTTTCTGCCAATCTTCATCAAGACGTCTTATCAGTCAGGAGAAGAGAAAACACCTATGTGCAAGGAGAGGACCTCTTTATTATCGAGTACATATTGTCATTATGCTACTTTTTACTACTTTAGACGCAGTAAAATTTATTGTCTCTCTGACAAATGTTTTGTTTTTTGTTCTTTTTGTTTTCCTCGGGAAGCGCCACTGTTCATGGAGAATTCTGCATTTTATACAGAAGTGTGAGCAGAAAAATATCCTAAACATGCAGGACTGATGCTGTCTGTGTTCACTCTTTCTATTTTTTGGAAGGATAGATTTTTAAAAAGGATCTTTTTATCTTGCTTGCGCATGCCATACTTTAAATGCAGTGCGAACGTCCTGCTGGCAGCACGCCGTGTTCACGGAGGCAAATATGGATGGAGCACATGTCGGCGACGGTTTTGAAGTTTGTTTGGCGGTTTGTTTTTCCCCGTGCAGGCACCCTGTCGTCCTTCTGGAACATCTTGCTGTGGGTGGCTCTCGGGGTCTTCACCGCCTTGCTTGCTGTGTTGCCCAAGCCGTGGGGCATCCTCTTCTTCCTGGTCTCCCTCATTTTACGGGCCATCTACACGATGAGCCTGGGTCCTGCTCTGCTGCTGCTGGGCACGGCCAATGTCGGTACTCCCAGCTGGACGCGTCTGTTCTCGCGTGTCCTTCTTGATAGACTCTGAGTCTTGTTTTCTTCTATTTTCAGCTGTTCAACAAGCTGGTCTTTCTTGTAAGTTTTGTGGGCAACCAGGGAACGTTCACCCGAGGCTACAAAGCGGTGGTGATGGACATGCTCTTCATCTACCATTTGGGCTACGCCATCATCTGCGTCCTGGGCCTCTTCGTTCATGAGTTCTTCTACAGCTTCTTGGTGAGGAGCGTCGTTGGCGGAGTGAGCGACGGAAGCTTGACAGAAGCTGTCCACTCTGACGTCCCTTTCCCGTTTCACAGCTGTTCGACCTGGTGATCCGGGAGGAGACCCTGCTCAACGTGATAAAGAGCGTGACGAGGAACGGCCGCTCCATCATACTGACCGCCGTTCTGGCCATCTTCCTCGTCTACTTCTTCTCCATCATCGGCTTCCTGTTCCTCAAAGACGATTTCCGCATGGAGGTGGACCCTCTTCCTACAGGTCAGCCCACGGCCATTTTGTATTTAAATTTAATTTAGTTTTTGTCATTATTTCATCCCTTTCTGAACACAGTAATGCTGAAGAACTGCCAGAAGGTTAAAGTTGAAGTTATCTTGAAAAAAAGAAGAAGAAAACATGTGCCCATTACACGTTTGTTGACAATTCTAAAGCTATAAACTCATAAAACCGGGCAACGTCAATATAATTTCAGTCATAAACAAGTTAAACAGCAATACCAGGGGCTGATAAGTGAACCTTTTGAAGAAGAACAAACAGTATAATTTGAGTAGCTCATGGCTTAGAATATTTATATGTCACAATCTATCTTTCTCCTTCTCATTCTGTTTCGAGTCTGATTTATGAACCTAAAAGAGGAAAAACTCTATTTGCCCATTCCACCTGGTTTTGTTATGTTTTGGCTGCTCTGTCCTCAAGTTAAACCTGAGTTCACCTTGGGAGCCTGTTCTTCTTTTACTGTAAACATATATTTAACTCAGATTGTACTTCCAAGAAGTTGTTTGAGCAACAGAAATTGAGGGGAAAAGCAACACAGAGCAGCACATGATTTCCCTTTTCGGAAGATGACTTCTTGGACAGTCACCATATGATTACAAGACATTAAATGAATCAGTTGCACGATTTGATTTCACACCATCTGATCCAGTAAATTTGGATTTATTCTTTATATTCTATTCTTTTTGTTATTTTTGGGCTTGAAAACTGTCTGCCTGGAGTCCGAAGAGTGAAAATCTCCACATAAAGATCTTAAAAACATGTACAGGACACTGCATATCCATAGCCAGACACATGTTTTGAAAACACGGTGGCGAGTGTGGGTGTGCTAATGAGCGCCGGCGCTGACGGTCAGGAAGACATCCTGCTAGCACATGTGCACCTGTTGCATAACCTGGTGGCCGCGCCATCCTGTGTTTTGCTGAATAGAGCGCGGCAGACAGAACAGAGCGGTGGTGTGTTATGTAACCAGCCGGGCTCACGCCTGTCTGTATGTTAGCTGACGGGCTGAGCGGAGGTACAGCCGGAGCGCCGCTGTACCTCCGGAGCCGTGACCTCCCGCACCCCTCCTCCTCAGACCTTCATCCCGTCCCACCCACTCCACATCGGGTCCTTTCACTTCTTCTCCCCCCCCCCCTCCTCTAAACCTTCACTCCGTGCTCCTCGCTGCTTTAGAGGACGCTGCTGCCCAGGCGTACGTCTGTCCTCCTGTCTGTCCTCCTCGGCTCGTCATGCCGGGTACTACAGCGGCTCTGCTACTCAGGGCTTCTGCCGATGTGCAAATGATTTGTTCAGGTTTTTCTCAGCAACACTTCACCGCCCACCCGGCAGCTGCTGCTGCCTCGGTTTACATAATGTCTGACTATATCTTTCTTTCTGATTTCGCCGGCTCTGATGAGAATTAGCGCGGGAAGAAGTTTTAACGCAGGAGTAAAAGTTTAGCCGTCTCCTTCTCGCGTGGAAATTCTGGTCGCTGTCATAATCAACCAGCCACGCATACATTTCCCGTTTCTCCTCTTCTGTTTTTCTTTGCAGGAAAAAAGGATTTCCTGAGTGACAGTGGAGATGCAGACACATGTTTGAAAGACAGCTGCCCTCTTTCAACACCCCAATCAGATCCTGGTAAGTTATGTGGATGTCGGAAAAAACAGCAACAACAACAAAAAAACAGATTTTCTTCTCATTACGAGACTCGCTGTTGCGTAGACAAGTTTTAAGATTTTGCGGATTGACTGAGAATGTGGGTGTGTGTGTGTGTGTGTGTGTGTGTGTGTGAGTGACCTTTCTGGCAGTGCTTGGTTCCTGAAAGGTTACTCATGCAGACACAGCGAGGCGCGCGCACACACATGGACACACACACACACACTGAGGCGTGCACACAAAGAAACTTGATGAGGCAGAGGGGGTGACTCACGCTCCTATTTGTTCTCCTGCGTCTCCATGGATCACCTGCACTATAGGGGCATGCACGTGATCCCATCCACTTCCCTCGCCTCTTGGTTTTTTCTCGGCACCACCGTGCGCGGCTTTATTCATTTTCACTAAATGCGCATTGACTGTATCATACATATAGCTTATAGGAAGTGTAATGGACTGGTGTCCTGCCTCTCTCTCACACACACACACACACACACACACACACACACCAAAGTTGGATGATGTTGTACAGAGAAATGGAAGGGTGTATATGAAAAATCGTTTTTGTTTTTTTCCCACCCGGTTGTTTTTAATCTTTCATGCTTTAATACTGTTCAGTAAAATTCTGATTACTTCCTTTTAAAAGCTGCAATCAGATATTGTGAAAGTGATATTCACAAAAAAAAATTGCTTGCCGTCAAGGACAAAATCAGAAACTGTGTTGTATATTTATGCGCGTCAAGCCAGATTTGCATTTGCTGTGCCGTGAATGTAGATGTAAAGCAGCCGGTAGTACATGCTTAACCTTGTTGCAGTTTATGTCCCTTAATGAATTCGGTTCAGGGTGTTGTTTTGTAATTTCTCTGCAAATCTTAAATCATATTTGTCCTTCACTTTGTTCTGTTGTTGTGTGTTTTGTTATAGATGAAGAGAAGGGGATTGAACGTGTGTGCGACACTCTGCTCATGTGTATCATCACTGTGTTGAACCAGGGACTGAGAAATGGAGGAGGTGTGGGAGATTTTCTCCGGAGACCCTCCAAAGCGGTGAGACCTCAAAACCTCGGCATCAACAATTTAAGGCTAGTTATGCTGTTGCTGGAAAGTTTCTAACTTTATTATTAATCTAATACTGTAAACGTTGGGACGATGTGTAAATATCGTAACTAAATAGAAAAAAAATATTAAAAGATAAAATTAAGATAGAAGCCAATACATTTAAATTCTAATTAAGTCCATAACCATAAAACTCCTGAATAAAGTAGGCCGAAAAGGTCAGTCTGGAAGGTGGCTGATAAAAATGTGCACTTAAAAATAAAAGACAGTGCAGGTCTCAGGTCGTCAGGCAGACTCCACCTCAGGTGTGGACTGCAGCTATGAAACGCTGCCCCGTTCGGGGTTTTTCTTCGAACTTTGGGTGTAATTAAATGGTCACTACCTAAAATCCTAAGAGCTGTAGAGGGCTCACATGATGAAGTAAACCCAGATTAATAGGAAGGTCAAAGACTGTTAAGTTTTTTCATTGTTTTGCTTTTTTGTTGTTGTTTAGTCACATTTCATGCATTGTTTCAGTTTTATTACAGTGACTGTTCCATTCAAAAACATTTTTTTAATAGTTGTCAGTTGTGTTTTGTGCAGAGTAAGACCTTGCATTTCGCTGTAATTTACCCTTATCAAGGAGCCCCTCTTTGCGGCCCGGGTGGTCTACGACCTCCTGTTCTTCTTCGTCGTCATCATCATCGTTCTCAACCTCATCTTTGGTGTCATCATTGACACGTTTGCCGACTTGAGGAGCGAGAAGCAGAGGAAGGAGGAGATCCTCAAAACCACCTGTTTCATTTGCGGTGTGTAGAACTTCACACTTTCACGTATGCAGATGTGACCGTGCTGTTTGGGAGAGCATCATGTGTCAAACCTGTGCGTTGCAGGCCTGGAGAGAGACAAGTTTGACAACAAGACGGTGTCGTTTGAGGAGCACATCAAATCTGAGCACAACATGTGGCACTACCTGTACTTCCTGGTCCTGGTGCGGGTGAAGGATCCCACCGAGTACACCGGTCCCGAGAGCTACGTGGCCCAGATGATTGCAGTGGGTGTCTCACACGTGCACGCCACATGCGCACGCGCCGCACACCGTGTCTGTTCGAGGCAGTTTTATTCGCCTGAGCCTCTGCATCACACAAGCTCGTCTGTGGTGATTGATCTGAAACGACGCCACGCATTGTGTGTTTACCAGTCGTTCCACACCGTGAGGATTAAACATTTGAGATTGCTCCGCACTATCTTTAAGGTGGTACGCGAGCACATAAAAGCACCCCGAGCTCTGCTTAATATTCCAGGAACATCTGGACAAACAAATACTTTGACTTCACCCCCTAATTCATATTTTGTTGGCAGGCTGTACCAGGCAGATGAGCATACAGATGTCTGAGCGCTGGAGACTTAAAGTTGCCCGGCCTTCCTAAGTTTTGCAGACTTGCACAGTGTGCTACAGAAGCGTGATCCTCCACAGCAGACGAGCGATCGAAAAAAAAAAAAAAAAAAATGAGACTGAGCCTCTAGGCTTGTGCCAGGCATCCCAATTTATTCCCCTTCCCCCTTCACACCGCCGCGGAGCGATGGGCCTCTGTGCTCAGGTAGTCCTCACTACGCCGAGTTCCTAACCTGCTGGGACACAGTGTGGTTAAATAGTAATTAAACCCAGTCCAGCACTATTATCATCAGTGCACCAACTTACTGCACTGACACACAGACAAGAAGTTGAAGGATGTAAGGGCAACTAAAGGTGTTGCTGTTAGGTTAATGGATTCAAATGAAGCCTCGCAGCACAATGGCACATTTTGTGATTAACATTCGCTCGTGATGGGCATAAGAATGGTGGCATTATAATGAACAATTTGCATAACAAACAGGTGATAGACGTCGAATTAATATGCATCAGCAGGTCTTCCAACAGGTCGGTTCTCTGATGCCGGGCCAAGGTATTGCTGGGTGATGAGGTAATGATGAGTCAGGAATTTATATTAACACCTCCTAATGTGCTGCAGAGCAGAAACACACACACACACACACACACACACACACTCACACACACACACAGGAGGGCGAGAGACTAAATAAGTTTTCGAAATGAGTTTGTTTGCCCGTTGCAGGTTGAATTCTCCTCTTTTCTGGCAGTTCAACTTGTATATTTCAAAACTCCTGCAAAACTTCAACTACTGGGCGGCCAGTTTGATACGTTTAACATCAGAGAACTGCGTTACAACCAAACAAAATGAGTGAGCATTTTCTTTGCGTTGGTGGGGTCAATAAAACATGAAGACAAACTGAAATAACTGGTATGATGAAGCTGATTAGGACTTTTTTTTGTTAACCTCTAAAGAGTAAAGTTGTTGATACATGTAAAATCTGCAGGACAAGGACTAAACCATCTCATTGGATATGATAAAAAAAAATTGTGATAAAAAGCAATAGACAAACAAATTATTCAATAAAAGTAAAGGTTGACAGATAGGATCAATATTTAAAATGATTTTCAAATTATGATGAAAAAAAATCATAATGTATTTAAAATGTTGTCAGATCATCTCTGTAGCCAAAGAGAAATATGAGAAATTGAAGCAAGTAGAACTGAATGAGGCGAGTCGGACTGTTGTCTGCATTTATAGTCAGGAGAAATGCTTAAATGTTTAAATGTCTGGTCTCTACAAATTGACAGAGGATTCATTTTCATTTTCATGTTGCTCTGTTCAACATCTCTTGGTGTTTTGAGCTGTAGACAAAAAATAGATTCAAAAAACATTGTCAGGAATTTTGTCTGAAGCTTTAGCAATTAAATGAAAATGCTGTTGAACGTTATCAGACTGACAAACTCTGTGCAACTTGCAACAGATTCAGTCTGCTGGTGTCGGGATGTGTTTTCTGCAGATACTACTGAAGATGTCACGTTCTCTACCGTTGCTTTGAGGGTTAATACCTCTGTTTAAGATATGTAAATAAATAAATAAAAAAAATTTTTTTAAATTATTTAAAGCTGAAAAAAGTCTTCTTGAAGATGTGTAAAAGATTATACATTCATTTTTCCACATATAACTTTTTTTAATGCAATGGACATATGATTGCACTAGTTTTATGGGCACAATAAATAGAGAATGTGTTGCCAGGTGGGCATAAAACAAAGAAAACAAGTGTCTGTTTTCCATATTTCTCGCTAATTTTAGAAATTCAAGACAAGTAAACCTGTCTCAGTATTCAGCTTTGTTCGTTTTTAAACTAATTTAAAAAAAATGTGGCAGCCATCAAAGATGTTAACATGCCCAATAAAGCGTAAATCTTTAAAAGAAAAAGACAAAATTTTGCTCACATTAGGTCTTATATAGCGAGAAACCGATTCACGGTGTGTAACTTTACAGAGAGCTGGCGGGTCAGAGGGTCATACGTCGAACGTACGCGGTCCAGGACGGGTTATTTTTGCAGCATGTGTTACCAAGGTAATCTGGCAGGGTTAAAAGTGAGACGGACATGTGACGACGATAAGCCTGGCTCAAGGCTCCAAATACCTCATTGACCCACTGATCTCCCGGCGTAGTGCGCCCAGCTGGTGTCCCTCAGGGACTCTCCCCCTCCCACTAAGAAACACCTGAGCACCTTCAACAACAACGTACCTCTGCAACAAATACTCACTGTTAAGGTTGGAAAAAAAAACCCCAAAACAGCTAATGTAGATGTTAAAAAACTTAAAAGTTGTTGACCAGGTTTATCCTCAGATGCCTTACTGGAGACTGAAAAGTTGTCTGTGTTTGTGATGTTCCCCCAAACTTTAAACAGTAAACTGCTAACCTGCTCACACAGTGATTTAGCATAAGTCGTTAAGGAGCAGCTAAATGGAGGTCATTATGCCGATCTCTGCATCAGCTTGCTCCGTTTGTCTTCCTGCTCCGCAGCCCTCAGCAGACTTTGATTTGAAATGTAGGAAGGAATATTCTCTGCTGTCACTCTTTTGGGGCTCCGCTCATCAGGCGCCATCTTTATTGTTTCAACAGCAGGATGAAACACACAGCAGCTGAATGCGTTCGTAGCAATTCTTAGTCAACCATGTGTAACCACCTGCTCTCTGGAAACAGCACAGAGCAACACTGCTTATACTGCACTGATAAAAAGGATAATTAGAGCATCAACAAAGAAAATATAGTATATTTCTGCAGTGATCAATGCAACAGCTGATTCCAAAAGAACTGAAACCTTCACCTCAAGCACAAAATATAGTCTTTGTCAAAATATTGGTTGACCTGATACATTCCCTTCTAGTTTCTTTATTAATCAGACATTTTATCCGATCTCTGTATCTGACCGATACCGTAAAACAAAGTCTTAATCCTCACTTTTTACTCTTTGCTACTGTTAACGGTCCATCACGGGCAAACAGATGGAGACAGACTTTTATATTCACACCTACGGGCAATTTTTAGACTCATCAGTTAACTTCAAGTGCATGTCTTTGGGTTGTGGGAGTTCACCAGTCTACTCAAAACACACACACACACACACACACACACACACACACACACATACATACATTAAGGAAGTTCAGGCAAATTCTACACAGAAAGAACCCCAAATTGGAGATATTCTTGCTCTGACGAAAAAGTACCAACTATTGTACCGCTGTGTGGCCATGATGATGGTTTTGAATGATAGTTTTTTTTTTCTCTAAACTCAGAAAGACTGGCATGCGCACATACACACTCCCAACACTACCCGACTTTCACAATGATCGTATCTGGTCGAGATGAAGCTGTGCTGAGCGAAAGTGTAAGAGCTTTTGTCAGCGGGTGTCTGTTCTGTCAGTGTGTGTGTCGCGCGTGCGGCTGTTTGTGTGTAAAATTATGACAGCGACTGCAGGCCTAGCAGGTACTGCAGCAGCCACAACGCTGTTACATAACCCATCTCAAGTGGCCTGCTAATAGCTCAGCCCTGCCTGGCACGTGCTCTCCTGTCCCTTTCTCTCTCATACCCCCCCACCCCCACCCCCAACACACACACACACACACACCGGCAGGCAGAGTCACTGTCACATCATGAACTCTTCATGCCGCACATGTGACATGTTGTTTTCAGTAATAAACGCAGATGAAGGGCCTGCGTTTGCGATGTAAAGGGAGGGCAGGAGTCAGACTTTGTTTAATGAGATGCAATGTAGTTTAAAGCTCTATAAAAGCTGCTCCACTCGAGAACCTGTGTGTGTGTGTGTGTGTGCACACGCGTGTTAACTGATATCTGCGCACTTGTCTGGTGCGCTCTCTCTGTGTGCTGTGTCATTGTATCTCTTCACACTCGTCTGTATCCTTGTGGCGGCCGATTACAACTGTTGTGCAGCCACTTCAGTCGAGAGCCTGAACTCCGCTTTTTAACCTTATTTCACTCACTTCAGTTTTTACCTCCGTCAGGTTTAATGTGAGGAAGAAGATGATTGTTAGCACACGCAAAATAATTTATTTTAAAGAGAATTAAGTTCATTTACTTAGAATGAATTGGGTTAATGATCATAATTTTCCATAATTAAGTCTACGAAGCAATGTATAAAATAACCTTCAACTTAATGAATGATGTAAAATAATTTGCTTTTTGGCTAATTGGCTCAGTCAGTCGCTTGTACTGAATTTTACTTTATAATCAGCCCTTTTAATGGCTTCTTTTTCAATATATATCAGAAATAAAGTGATTTGCAGTCTCACAGCGAGAAGATTGCTGGTTCTCATCTGGTTTCTTCTTTCAGCTTGCGTGCGTCTTCTCGGGGTACTTTGGTTTCCCTCCCACAGTAGGAAAAGAAAAAAAAAAAAATCATTTCAGGCTAATTAGTGCCTGTAGACGTGAGTGTGTGTGGTTGTCTGTCTCTCAGTGGCCTGGCGGTCTGTGCAGATCTTTACTGATTGGTAGCTCAGATCGATGGATGAGCGGGTGAAGAGTAAAACATTTTATACGATTGCAGCAGGTTTGAGAGCATACATGTTTACATGTTTCCTTCACTTGAGAGGTCCCAAATATTTTTTTTTTAATCTAAATCTTAACCTGTATGATTTAAAGCTAAAATGATGCACGATAGAAAAAAAAATGCATTGAGTTCAACGACAACCAGCTCCTTCCTAATTTGTCTGGATAATGTTGTTTTCTACATGGAATAAGTACAGGATGTACATGTAGATGACGAAACCCCCCGCTAGTGGTGTGGTGACGGAAGCATGGTGAGGAGCACATGAATGTCTGTAATTTCACGCTCGCTGATGTGTTCAAATGGATCAATGAAGCAACGCTGAGGCCTGACTCATTCAGACAGTGCAGCACAGTGGATCACACAGTGGATCACTGTACGGGCTGATGAAAAGGCGTTAGACGGCGGTGGGACAGTTCAGATTCTGTGCAGTCGCTGTTAAATTTTGTGCCGCCAATGCAAGATATGATGCCGCAGTCAGCGCGAGTGATTGTACATTTGAGAAGATTTATTGGTGGCATTTTAGAGGTTACCTAATCCATTAGTTCCGGTTGAACATCACGCAGCTCTCTGAGCTCACAGAGCCTTTGTTCTGTGTTTATTTTTAATTGCACCCGTTTATTTTATTTTCGGAGTCCTCTCGATGCCAGAGGATCAAATTAGGCAAATATTTCTTGACAAGATTTTATAGAATGGTGAGGTTCATACTTGGTAGCTCAATCAGTGGATCACTGTAGTCAGCGCCACAAAGACAAAGTCAAAAGAAGGAATTAGTGAGTGGAAAATGACAATAATAAAAGTGCAGTAAAGAAATGAACAGTCGCTTCTTACTGAGTTGGTTGTGTCAAAATAATATATGACAGCTAAAAAAAAAAGAGGCAAATGTGACATCCCCACAATGACTTTACACTTAAATTGGTCCCCTGACAATGTTTAAAGTGCTGTCATTTCAAGCAACTGTCACTTTATTATGAGAGTTTCGTTATGCTGCACACTGGTGTAGTGGTTAACGGTACATCTTCACAGCAAGAGTGAATCCAGTTCATGTCTCTCAGTGTCAAGGTTGCTTATTCTCCCTGTTGGTCATTTGATTTTGGTTCAGATACTCCTCTTTCCTCCAGTAGTCCAAAAGCATTGCGTGTGTTTGAGGCTGACGGCTAACTGTATTTGCCCTGTGATGGACTGGCGACCTGTCCAGGTTGTCCCCTGCCTTGCCCAACAGCGACCTGCCCTTCAACCCTTTGACCCTTGAGACCATGGGAGTTATTGGCCCACTTTAAAAGACGTTTCTTTGTGAGTGTGAAACATTTGGCAATAACCATCTCTGCCAAATATGAGGACAGTTCCTCATTCATGAGATTTTGACGTCACAAAAACGGAAAGAACAATGTGATCACTATAACTTTTAACTTTGACATGAGCAAAGCAGTGATTCATTTGAAACTGAGATTTTTGCCAAAAAAATGAAAAAGCCTTTGGGGAAAGGTAGATGGATGATGTTCAACAATGAAAGGGCGACTGTTTTGTAGCACCTCAGGTCTCTGGCCTCACAGAGCATGACTTAAGGTCATCACACAACTATCTCTGTAGTTATTTTTCATATTTGACTGATTATGATAAATTTCAGACCAGTGTTGAGCTGCTTTGTCTGACTTGCTTTTCATCGCTGCTTCTCATCTCATTCTAAATTTAAGAATTAAGTGTAAAGTTTCTGCCAGCCATTACATAATAACGACTTAAAATAACTCCCAATTCAGTTTTTATAAAGCTTCCTTGTTTAGGTCGATGAATAAGCAATTTGCAATCTGCGGCCGCTATCCCATGATGTGTCATGACTATTAAAGTCTCACTTCAGAAAGTGCAATACACCAAATAATTGGAGAAATAAAACAAATAGCCCACACACACACACACACACTGCCCATCCCTGTGCACCCTCAGACTGTGCTTCCCCTGCGTCCTCGGCGCCTCACACTCTGATCTGTCTTTCTATCCCTGCAATCTATTCTTATATAAGAGTAGGTGGGAGAATACCTCAGTCCTCCTACTGGACTTAATGTGGTGCCAGTCAAATCCCACTCTCGGCACCTTTTAAGTAATTTTTATCAGAGGAACCGGCGAAGGAATATTACGTAAGATCAGCTGATGGTCGTCTGCTTCTGTGAAGCCTTTCTCGCTTTCAGCGGTGCGTGAGAGCATACGTGTTGTAAAACACACACCGTCGCTCACAGGCGGTTGTGTACATGTCCACACGGACGCACGGCAGCAGTGCACACACCCACACATGCAGCACGCTTATTACATCCATTACATAATTCTATAGGCTTGTTTTGCGCTCCTCTTCCCCATTGCAGTATAGTTTGCTGTGTCCACTGCACTTTCACACACTAAACAAAACCTCTGCTTCTTTGCACGAGATCATGTGCGCACACACACACACGCACGCACGCACATCAGTAACACCATTCTCGTGGTCATGATAAACAGCAGTGAGTCATCCACACCTCAGCAGTGTCTATGAGAAATGAAAGTTCTCTCTAGTTCCTGTCCTTTCAGTGTATTATTGACGTTATATCAATGCTTCCTTTAAATAAAATGTACGCTGTGAAAACGTGAAATCGGCTCACAATTCTGGCGAGAGGATTCATAATAAAGCTCCACGCCTGTCTCCAGTTACCGCTACCTCTCTGTTTACTCTTCTACTGCAGTCTGGCCTCGGCACCGTAAAGTATGCCCGTGCAAATCTTCCCAGTAGACGTCTGTGCCAAGTTGCTTTTGCTGCCACCGCTCTGACCTGTTGAGTCAGCTTTATTTTCAGAGCTTTTTATTCGCTCCACCTTTCTCACCGGTCCTCCCTTGTCCCGTCTCTCATTCCCTCCTCCAGGAGAAGAACTTGGAGTGGTTCCCTCGCATGAGAGCCATGTCGCTGGTGAGCAGTGAAGGAGAGAGCGAGCAGAACGAGATGCGGTCCCTTCAGGAGAAGCTGAGCAGCACGGTCACCCTGGTGGCCCAGCTCTCCAGCCAGCTGGCCGAGCTCAAGGAACAGGTAGAATTACACTTCAGCAATGTGATCGCCTAAACTGCGTGTTTTAAAGAAATCTGTGTAATTATTCAGTAGCTGTGTTAGTTGACTGCTACGCACAGAGTGTGAACTCCACGTGCCGCCTGACCCCGACTCTCCTTTCACCTAAAAACACCCGTGGTGGAAGAGGTCACGTGAGCCAGCCAGCGTCAGCCGTATCATTTTAGCCACCCGTGTCCGCGAGGCGCTGGGTTTTCTCCACGTCGATTCAGTCAGAACGTTGACGCTCCCGAACGCGGCGCGACAGGTGACTGTGACGTGAGCGATCAGCGAGACTGCGAGCCGCCAGCGAGCCTCTGGCTGTTTGGATGACTAGCTCCGCTGCAGTGTGACTGATCACTCTCATCACCTGCCTCCCCTGCATGTGATCCCAGTCACAGGCCTGTCCTTGTTCCTCTTCTCCCAGATGTGTGAAAACACAGCTCCTACCGGGCAAGATCACACTCGAGTAAACAAAATAAACAACAACCTCCGATGAACCTCAACAGGCCGTGAAGTTGGTAACGTCTCACTGCCGGCCGGCCGGCCGGACCACCTTCGTGCGATCCCTTCTGTAAACAAAATATGTGCGATATTGAAGCGCCCTTGAGCAAATAACACTGCCAGCAGCCATGTTGCAATCGTGGTTTTAGTCCGTCTGGCTCGTGAGGATTGATTTGAGCGAACGCGGATGTTCATGCCTTCATGGTAAACAGAAAGTTTAGTGAGGTTCAGCTCCAGCCGCAGCGCTGCAGTCACGAGGTGCGGCCTTCGCAGCACACCGCATCTAAACTCTCGCTCTAACTGGGAGATTTCTCCCGCCTCTCCCCGTCATTAACCACCTCTCCTGACCTCAACCGTTCCCCCTCACAGCTGAAGTGATGTTTGCGTCTATTATAAAGTTGTGTGGGTTTTCGGGCCCTGCGCAGCCCGCCTGATTTCCTTTAATGCACTCATACGATCGATGGATTACAGAAACTGCAGGCCTAATTTATGACGCCGACACTGAAACCACTGCAGATGAGGCGGTTGTGAAAAAAACCAGCCACGTCTGAATCATGAAACCTTCCCCCCTCGCACATTCGTACGACACTCAATGTGCGGGTCACAGTTCTGCACTCCCACACATGACTCTGTCCTTTAGCGAAGCTTCAGAGTTTCAGTTTCCAGCCGAAACACTGAACTGAAAATTATTTGCATGTAATTGTGAAAAAAGACATCTTAAAAATAACTCTCAAGTCAAACGTTTTAAAGAAATTTGATGTGTGGCAGAGTAACTTTTCCACTGTGTGAAATGTGAAATTCAAGAAGTGAAAGAGAGGTTTGCTAATCCTGACTCATTTCGTGACATAGTGAGCCAGAAACGTTCATCTAGACACTTTTATCTCCTAAATCAAGATCTAAATCTCCAGTTGACCTGCACCACAAGTTCAAATATATAAATACCTCCCACAGGAACAATTATTCAGAAGCTGCGGGGATTTTTATTTTGCATATTAAAACGACACATCATGTATGCTTCATGCAGAATTAGAAGCTTGTGATGAGTTTACCTTCTGCCTCCTCCACAGATGACAGAACAGAGGAAAAACAAGCAGAGGCTTGGATTCCTGGGCCCCCCTCAGTCCAACCACCACATCCCCCCCCACTGAGGAGGCTCAAACGGGACTGTGCGGCGTGGCGCTCCACTGCAGCCCTAAACCTCAATCAAAATGCAGACACGCAAACTCCAGCCTTAAGAACAATATATGTACCCAGGTGGACGCCGCTGAATACTGATGTCAAAGTGGAGGGAGCGCTCTCAGACTTTTTGGGCGTGATTTGTCTCCGTGACACAAGCATCGCATTGTTGGATGCAAAAAAATCTGTTTTGTGCGTCCGCTCGGCCGGGAGGAGCGCAGGAACTGGTCTCTGTGAATGATCGTCCAGGCGCAGCACACATCTGCCGGCGTGGCGTTAACGGGCCAGACAGAGGTCAAGGGGAATGTTAGGGTGAGGTTAATGGTTAAGTGCTGTCACGTCTGTGAACCACCTCGTCCTGGCCTGTCTCTCCACCGACGCGGTGCTGAAGACGAAGCGGCCGCTCAGAGGTCGGAGGTCAGCAGACAGGCCTCCAGGGGAAGAGCGAGCGCACCATCAAATACTCTCCTCTTCCTCACCTTTTGTTGTGTATTTATTAGAACATTGTGGCTTCGTAACTGGAGTATTATTTCTGCATTTAGGGAAAAAAAGGAATCATGCTGCCTTACTCAATAACTTTTACAACTGCAGAACGTGCACTTTTGTGATATAAAAAAGGGCAAAAAGTTACACCTGTAAATTGACACGTTGGTTTGGGTATTATTTTTTGAATGCTTTGTGGAATATGCAGTCACTGCACACCCGCAGTTGCCTTTTTACAGATTTGTATAGAGTATATAATAGAAATGTGAATAAAAAATAGTAATTACTTGTGCAAAACTTACTTGAAATCTCCTTTAGGTCTAAAATTGGTACAGATTGTAGTTCTGACTGAAGACAGAAGCACACGGATCTTGTCGGATGTCGTCTAATACTGATTTATTTCCCGTCTCTGCTTTTATCATCCTTATATTTTACTGTTTTTAAAATGAATCCCTTTTACTCTTCTCAGTTTGACCGCAGCTAATCGAGTCTGAATGTGTGTTTTGAACTTGCACAAACAAAGGCAGATATTGGGTGCTTGCACTTGGTGGTAAACTGTCCTGCGACACTTTCTGTTGAAACACATTGTATAAAGGATTGTATTTTCTGTGGTCAGATGTTTTAATAAAACTGTAAGAAGACTCATTCGTGTCCTTTGAGCCGGTCGCTTTCTGGCAAAGCTTCCCTGTGTGCTTCTTGTTGTCGGGGATGAATGAGCACTCCCCCTCGTTCACCCTGACCCCCTCGGCATAAACACACCCACACACTGAAATGTTTACTTACTTGCACTTGTACTTGTCCGTGAAGAGAACTCGGGTCCTTGGAAGAAGTCCGTCTTCAACCGGACCAGATCGTATTTCAGCGCAAGCCGTCATGTAATATTAAAGACGGAGTTAAGGGATATATTGAGCGTGCCGTGGCTGCTGTGCTTTCCTTCCGGCGGTCTTGATGTCTCTTTCCTAATTGATTGTTCACATGACTGACAGACTAAAAGGTTTTTTGTTTTTTTCCAAGGTCAATAATGAAAACAGTTTTGTTATTTATGTTTCCAAACTTATTAGATAAGGCTTGTTTTTCATTTTCCTTTTTCTTTTTAAACATGGTCAAAAATGATATATTACAGTAAATCAGTAAAATGAATGGACATACATTTAAGAAAAAAATCTAAGTTGAAACTAAGGTGAAGGTGTGTAATGAATCTTTTTAGCGCTTTGATATATAAGTAGCTTGATTTTTACTGAAGCCTTTATACGCTATTGAAATAGGTAACTATTTTCACAAAACTTAAAGCTAAATCGGAAGAGAAGTGAATTAACATTTGTTCACTAGACAAACCTCTATTGTGTAATTTTATAAACTTGTTTGACTGAAAAAGGTGCTTTGACTCGATCATTTCTATCGAATGTTGACAATGCTCTTTAAAAATGGAGACAAGAATGTGAACAACAGTATTTTCCTACAACACTAACTTTTCAGTGCTCTTTCCATGTAAACAAATACCCACTTACAGCTCTGAAGCGTAATCTACGTTCGGCAGTCATCACTTGTTGAAGCGGATGATTTAAAGCTTCAGCCGGTTGATCTGCTGTACTTTTGTTCCGTGTTTCAGTCTCCAAACAAATCAGAGAAAGTAAACTGGTCCTACATCCTGTCCTGTCATTTACCCTCCGCGGAGAAGACCATCCTTCTTGGCTTCACTTCAGTGTTTACGCTGGCAGGCCTGCGTTCGCTCCTGCTGCCTGTGACAGCCATTAAAATTAGTTCACGCAGTGCCATAATGGTGAGCAGCTGTCACTGCATAGACAAGAGGGGTAAAGTGCAGCATTACTGGAATGTATTGCACTCAGCCGGGAGAAGGGAGGGAGAGGATAATATCAGGACCATCATTACTGTCTGGCAGAAGTCTCGTTGCCATATTGTGATACTGCTGCTTCAGTCTGCGCCGCTTTCTAAACAGACCATTTCATCAGCTCAGATTTATTTTTTGACCAACGAGAGAGAAACATTCAAGTTTGATGCCCACTTACTAAAAAAGATTAAATTGCGGTTCTGCTTAATTTAATCCCACAAGTACAAGCCAGGCCATTTTAACGCACGTGATTGGTGTATTATTTACTTTATCAGCATAACCTTGGACACATTTGGATCCTGTCTGAATCCCTCTGCAAACCACACTCAGGAGTCACATGCTTCGCCTGTGTGTATTCAGAGCAGGGAGTGAGAAAACACCCAGAGAAGGTCAATAAATACAAGGCAGTGTCCCAAACACCTCTGACTGGAGGCAGTTCGACTGAGTCAGACCGTTTGACTGTAATGCTCTGACTGATTCAAGTCAAAGTGACGTCTTGCAGAAACATTCATTCATAATTCAACTGCAGATTCTGGTGAAACAGTGTCGTTGCTAAATGTCAACTATTTTTTTTTTTTTTTTACTTAAATAGATGTTTAATATGTGTACAAACTCTCATACTAGAGAGTTCAATCAATTCTATAGTTGCAGCAAAAGCGCAGTGTCAATAAATATATTGAAATAACATCATCTGTATTTTTTTTTTTCTGAGGACTCTCAGCAGCATCTGAGGCCGCAGTCAGATATAATTCACTGTGTCTTTTCCCAGAAATATCAAGCGGCCACTCAGAAAGCTGTTACCAAGTGAGCAGGAGAGAGGAAGGTCCCTCCTCGCTGTCATTTTTAGAAATAAACATGCCCGTATGATGACTGGCATGTGACTTCCTGTGTCTGGCTGCAAGATTGAGCCTTTGTAGTCACATGATGCATCAACATTATAGCACAAAGCAAGCACATGGAAAAACACTGCTAATAGGTCTGCCCTCCACATGCTCTTGCGTTTGTTGCAGTGTGTGTGTGTGTGTGTGTGTGTGTGTGTGTGTCTGTGTGTGTGCTCTAGCAGCTTATGCACAATGTGAACTGACAATAATGTAGCATCACCAAAAGGTTGTGATATTCTTAGGTTGTATCTTCAGTGTTTTCTGTGAGCGAGCAGGCATCAGGGAGACCCCCGCTATCGGCTCAATCAGTGGAAGCAGTCCGAGTGGACTTATCTAAATTAAACAGTTATGATTAAAGTGAGTCACAAGCAGACTCTGGCAGGGAAACCTTTGTCCCTGGTTGATGTAACAGGTTAGTCATACATTTGCACTCACGCTTTTCATTTCTCCAGACCGAGAGACCTTGTTATCATAGGGAGACATGTTATATCACAGGTTGCAGGGCATTTTCGCCACTGTTGTCTCAATATAGCGTGTTTAGGTGGATTGCGTTTTGAAGAGCCTGAAATTATCAAAGCAGCAGGATACGGAGTCGAAAAAGGTGTAAAATTCAAAGCAGATTCATTCAATTGAATGCGATCTAATTCAAGTCAATTTGGCCTTGAAATGGCTCATTCTGTATAATATCTATGAGCCTGTATCAATATGAGGAAACTACAATCAACCGATCAAAAAGGTTTGCATGTGAAACCACCAACCTTGTGACTGTGTAAGATTGGAAATGAGCACCTTTTTAACGCTCTTGAAAGACCAGATTCAAGGCTTCGGGGAGAAATTAGTAATATTTCCCTTTCACCGTCAGCTAATCAACTTTTTTTCGTCACTTCTCTCTTCCTGCAAACTAACTTTGTTGCTTCGGTCCAGCTGCCCGTCTGAGTCCCCCCTCGCTTCGCCCCAGCTCCTTCACCCCTCCCTCTGTGGCTGCAGCAGTTTGACTCCTACTGGCTGCTTGAGTCATGCTGGCTACCGGCCTGGCATCCACCTTCACAAGCCACAGCCCAGCTCGGTCTGCGTTCACTCTCATAAAGTATCCTCGGCAAAGGCTTGTGTTACTGTGGTGGAGGAGCAGCTTCTGGTGCGCCGGACAGTCCGGAGTCCACCTCTGTCAGCTGAAAACTGCTTCACTGTTGTTTTTCTTAAGGAATATATGCAATCCTTTAACAGCTGCGTGTTTTTAGTGCAGCAAATGGGACACAGCAGAGGTTTTTAATGAGAAATGACACGAACTTGTGAAAAAAAAAACTTTTGTATGACATCTGAGAGTTTATGAAAGTAAATCGATGAATTGGAAAGACCTTTAATTATTGAAGGTGTATTACAAATATTTACAACTGTATTTTGCTCTTTGACCTGTGAATCTAAAGTTCAGGACAGAATGACATGTAAAGTCCATGTACAATCAACACTAAAGCAATTAAACACAATCAGTAGTTTGATCTCAGCAGCATCAAAGAAGCCGTTTTGGTTTCAGAGCTCTGGATGTGATTTCTTCAGTCTAGGAAATGTATGAAGCTGGAAATCACAGGAGCACATGTCGAGACCATTTTGAAAAGCAAAATATTAGTTTCTCAGAAATAGACCAGTTGCCTTTACAGCTTTATCAGTTAAAGTTATTGATATCTACAACTGGACGTACAAATATTTTATACAAAATCTGTGCAAAAAGCCGTTATTGTACAACTACCACAAACTGGGGGAAAGAAAACACGCTATGGCACACACCCAAAAAACTAAAAGTCCCTGTCGGTCTGAGTGCGCTCGCTCAGGTGGCATCAGCCTTCATGTTTATCTCATCGCGACTGTCGTCAAATTAAACTTTTTGCCACTTCTGAGTGGAGAGAGATCCGATTTGAAGGCCGGCGAAGAAGACCTGGTAGCGGTGCTTCCACATGATGAAGGCTCCCACGGCGCAGACGAGGGCCTGGACCAGGTTGAGCACGATCTGCAGCAGGAAGTAGAGCGTGAGCGTCCCCGTGACCGCCTCACAGTCGCCGACCCCCTCGTAGCTGAAGGTGCGGGCTATGGGGTCCTCCGGCTCCAGCGTGCACACGCAGTCTCCCCCCGTCCGCTCGCAGCTGAAGCTGCTGGCCTGCGAGTAGTGGTGTCCGGCGAAAGCGGTGGCCAGCACCGAGACGACCAGGCCGATCATGCACAGGATGAAGTAGATGAGCTGCAAGAGGGCAGAGAACTCCAGTGAGGTCGCTTTCAGAGCTTTGGTGAGGACGACGCTCTCTTTGCTTTGGCGTGTCTCTCCGACGCAGCCCGTTGTCAGTCTGTTGTCTCATGATTTACCCCGCCGCGCCAGAACTGTAGCTCAGATACAGACGTGCCGGCTCAGTGCTTATGGCAAATTCAGTTTCAAAGAGATTACCCACAATGCTACGGGGCAGGGGCTGACCCTCGGAGCAGGAGCTCGGCTTTCAGCGCAGAGGAGACGCCAAACATGTTACACTGCCCTGCGGCTACAGCCGCCTCCCACCTCCGGCGCACGCCCTGTGTGAGCACGCCGCACAACAAAAGAGTGTCTAAAAATACAGTTGTAAAATGTGACAGAGGCTTTGTGTTGTTTATGCAATTGCACAATCTCAATAACACTAAACCTTCGTCTTAATCCATTGCTTATATAACGCGAGCCCTTATTCACGGCCGTATTTTGCTCTCGGTTCCATGCTGCTTATGGAATTATGCAAGTGATGAGTGGTGCTTGATTTAAAATGGCATTTATGTTAATTTCCAAACAGCTGTGAGATGTGGAGTGTGGTTGGTTACAGGGAGATTTATATACAGCGAGCACATCAACAGGCACTTTATTGACCATTTTATGCTTCACCAAATGGAGATTATCTACAACCTGGAAGCAGGTGGAAAATAAGAGCAGTCGTGCTGTTTTTGTTTGGTCCATGTGGCGTCCCGAATCACTCCGAAATACTCACGTGTGTCGACACAATCAAGTCTGAATCAGTTTTATTCTATTATTAGATCCAGACTGACAACTTAGTAACATTTAGTAGTAGAAATGTCTCCGGTTAAAACACGTTTTCTACTCACTCCACTCGTATCAAGGGCAGCCTGGGTGAACAAATGAGCAGACTGCCGTGCCATAAATTCTTTAACAAGAATGAATATGGCATAGCCAGGACTTCATTGAGCTGTTTGAATTAACGACATTAATAAATTAAAGCTCATTTGTTTTGAGGTCCAGAAAAAGACACACGGCAGACTAATTGCAGCTGTTCCGACACACACGTCAGTGACTGATTTTATTGGAGTACTTCATTTGGTTTATTTCTCATGCAACAGCACTTATGGATGATAAATAGAAAATATCTAAGAAAGCTTGAGAGGTAAGGGAGGTTTTCTGCCATTTACACAGGTACATTAAATATCCAAAATGTAAATTGATATCCATTTCAAAGACGAGCTATTTTCAAGTTCAAGCTCTGATTTGTGTAACATATGATTTTTTTGTTGGAAGTGTAGTTTTACTGATTGAAAGACTAGTTAAAAGTCCACATTAGATGTAAAGTTGGCCTTGTTTCCTCATATTTCCAATCTACAAAGTGTAAGATTGTAAATTACCTGCGCTTCTCAGAGCAAAATAAGGCTGAAGAGCTCTGAAATACTATCTTTGCACATGTTCATACATGTTTTAGCCTTGTATGCGTTGAAGACTCACACACAAAAAAAGGAATGCTGCTTCCAAGGAAACAATGCTGGGTCTATTTCAATTGCCTTGAAATTCCAGCTGCATATATTGTGTGGCTAATTAAGCTGAGCGATCAAGTCACTTGGATGAAAGCTCTCCTCCATTCACAGAGATCCCTGCAGAGCGCCTTTAAACTGGAATTCAGTAAAAAAAAAAAAATCTTTTCTTGCCACACCACTGACGGCTGCTCGACCCCAGGAACAGCCTTGCACTGTCTCAGGCTGCAGAAAAGTTTGCTCGTAAATTGAGCCATCTGCAGTTCACACGTTTTCCAGCAAATAAAACATATTCTGTCTGGTTGATCTGAAAGAAATGTGAACACTTTGCCTCGGCAGAACGTGGATCAGGCTACAAACTCACTTTCACAATGAACTGTGGTGACGTCCTCTCATCGGGGAGGTAGGTGACGCAGTAGAGGATGAAACCCACAATGGAAACTAAACACAGCTGTGACACACAGAAAAACACATCAGGGCAGTATTGTTAGTAACATATCCCAGCATCGAACCTTATTTCTGCCTCACAACTGCAATCAGCTTGTCTATTACATTTGTTAGTGTATCTTTTTCCCGTCATGTATAGTTTGTGATGATTTTATGACAAAAAACTAAAGTTGTATTTAAAAAAAAAATCACCTGTGGTCAGTTTTTCAGGGGTGTTTCTTAATATTGCATGATTCAGCAGTGAGCTGCTATCTGATTACATTACCCCGGTCTCGCCCTCCCTCCTCCCCCTCTCCCTCTCACACACAGACATGCTCACTCTCTTTCTCTATCTCTTCAGTGCAGTCGGGAGTCTTGTGACTAACGTGCAGCATCTTATTGAAATGTTTTTCCCAGGTTCTTAAGCACTCAGGATTTTCTGGAAAGTTCTTGATGACCTCAGTGTTTTTCGCTTGGCTGAATCTCGTGAGGATCTAACTCGGGACGCTGGTGTTCAGGGATGTTTTTGAAAACAGATGGCATCCGTGATAGGCTCAGATAGGAGCCAAACAGCAACAACAACTTTTTTTTTCCATTAATAAGCCTTGTCAAATTCACTTTAAACTAATCAAAAAATTACTTTCTTTTCTTTCTTTTCAAATCACACAAATGAACTCGGATTGAATTGTTTGGACCGATTTTATTTCTCACAGACCTACATAAACTGGCTGTTGAGGTGATTTTAATGAGTTACATGTATTGAGGCCAAAACCCACTTTAGCATCAAGAAGCTCTTTAAACTGAAGGCCAGCTACTTTCATCGTATATCAGAGGTGTCAAACTGTTTTTAGTTCGGGGCCCACAGACGACCCACTCTGATCCTGAGAGTCCTGGACCAGTGCAACAGCTAACATGATAGCATGATAACCTTTCAGTCCAACTTTTTATATGTTTTCACAGATTTAACCTCATCGTCTGACTCTAATGTTACTGCAAGTTCACTCAGAGGAAGGTGGTGAGATTACATGGCTGCATCACTGATTGCTCTCCTCACGCCACAGTTCTTGAATCAAGCTTCACATCTGTGATAAATGTTTCACTTTATTGTATTTTCAAACTTTTTTGTAGCTTTACTCATCTTATTTTCCTTCACTTATTGCTACATCATAGATACTTACATTACTTTTCACATTATGCACCTTTGAAATACAAAATGTATGGAAACTCAAACGAAAATAAGCTATAGATCATTGACATACAAAAGTCACATGCAAACTCTTGCAATAGTAAATAAAATGCATTGTTTAGTTGTGTTAGTGCATGAGAATGTTTGTGTGTGTGCATTTGAGTGAAGGAGACAGTGAGAAATAAAAAGCGAAAAATCATGTGGTGAGGATGAAAAGATTTAAGCAAATATACAAAATTTGATAATGATCTTTTTTTGATAGTACTTGTGTGATCAAGGTTTCACGTGAGACTGAGCATGCTGGGATTGGGCAGCATGTCATATGAGACAAGATGTTGAGGATTCCTTTGGCACACAACAGAAACAACCAGCGGTTGAAGCAGGCAGACTCGTGTGACTGAGGGATCGGAGAATCCAGGTATAAGCACCAAGTTCAGGATGGCAGATGGAGATTTATTAAATCATGACCATCACGGCGATTCCCCCGTGCCTACAGTGACCATCTGGCTGAGGCGGGTTGGTACAGGCCGGTGTTGACATGCAGTTTGCTGAGGATGGACAACAAACACACGGATGTGGGCGAAGTTCATGCAGCAGGATCGCAAGCAGGAAACCATGCAAACGAGCGAATACAACGGCGTAAGGATGGTGCTTACAATGATCCCAGCCCAGTGAGGCGTTTCCCGGGCCGAAAGTGAGGGGCTGGTAGCCAACATGAGGAAGGCCACGGCCGTGACAGCCACCCCCAGCAGCAGCTGGAGCAGGGCGACGAGCAGAGGGAAACGGCAGACTCTGCACTTATGGCCGTCCTCTGGCGCCGGGCTGTCATCCCTCTTCTTCTTGCCCTCCTTCTTGTCTGAGGAACCCTTCTGCCCCTGTCCCATTTCTTCCTCCTGGCTTCACACTGTACTCTCTGTTTGTCCTCACGACTTTTACTGTTGCAGTGTTTGGGCTGGGTGAGTCTGCCTGCCGTCTGCGTCTCTCCCCTTCCCCTCCCTGCCTCCTCTCACCAGGAGCCCGGCTCGGCTGCTATTTGGAAACGGAGACGGCTCTGAACTAATATGGAAAACATTTGGACTGGATTCCTAAACGGCTCCAGAGCCACATATAGAGCAGGGAGCATACTGAGGAGGAAAGGAAGAGGAGGGAGGGGAGGCAGGAAAACACAAAGGGGGGTTCCAACACACGACAGACACTCAGATGATTTTTTTTTTTCTTGTAATCAAGTTCAAGGCACCAAAGGGAAAGTGCTCAGGCAATTCAGCAGGTATGAGTTAATGAAAAGCCAGCCCAGAGGAGGTCACACTTCATTAGAGAGACCAAGCGACGGGATCACTCTTTGTCAGCACTGTTACACAAGAGAGCCATATGCTGCCAGCCAGAATAAGTCACATGACTCACAGGAAGGAGTAATGTGATCATAAGGCATGTGAGAGCATTACAGCAGCTCACATTTGAGTGTTTTTGAACACTTCGGAGTTCTCAGAGTAGCAGCAGGTGTCACTGACCATCAGACTGGTCTAAATAAAAGTTTTACAACTTATCAGACCACATTTGAGAGAAAAAAAACAACAGAAGATCTTGTTGTTTCACAAACATCACAATTAAGCGACTCTTGAAAAAGTTGCTATAAATGTGTTTGTAGCAGTTTGTTTTGTCTCTTCTTCTTCGTCTTTTTTATCCTCACAAAAACTATTTTTTTTTCTGCAGGAGCGAACAGTGAGAGGAAGGTGTGACACCATAGCCCATGCTGAGATGAATAAAGAACCACCGTGCACGTGTCTGAGCACACAGCTGGGCCGGTGCCATGGTTACTGACAACGCAGCTTAGGACGACGCATGAGTAGGTCTGCAACAACATACAGAGTCAGGCTGCACGCGTGCACGCACCCGTTTAGACTCCACGTAACCTCTGCTTTTTATCTAAAGAATTACTCCTATTTGGCTTAGGAGATAAAAGTTTGTTGGCCCAAGCAGCGACAAGAAAACACTATCTTTTGAAATGTCACAAGTGAGCTGCAGTCCAAACTGTCCCTCGTGCGAGATAGTATAATTCCTGTCGTGCAAACCCGTCCAATCACAAGTCGGCCAGTTGCCTCACTCACTCAGTCAACACGAGCTGTGAAGTTTTGAAAGATCACCGTGTTGGATGCAAAAGCAGCAGCTGCTTGTATGGATTATTATTCTGTCTCTGCTCCACGCGTGCGCGCCTTTCCCTCTGCCAAGTTTCTCTGGATCACGTTTCAGCCACCAGGTCAATATGATTTGGACTAGATCGCTATAGGTGGAGCGGCGAAAGCTGCCATAAAACAGACAAGGTCTAATTACCGGACTTTGTGCTGGTGCAGCCTACACGTGAGTCGGAAGCTGTTCCCAACCGGAGGCGCGCGTGCGCTCTCACCACAGAGCCGACGGCTTTTGCAAAGTGGCAGCTCAGGGAACTATAGACATCAGTCTGAAGCGCAGCTCCACTGGAGGACACGCACCGCGCATCATCTCCCTCAGCCGTCCGTGCGCGAGCCGTGGAATAACAAACATTCCCCGAAGAAGCTCAGGAGGAGAGGAGAACCACAAGCAGACGAGCGATGGATGAAAGAATACCGCATTTACAGGACAGGCAGTTCATGGAGCACGCGGATTTCCTGGGGTGAGTGTCGATTTTGGCAGAAACTCTGTCAAACTATGTTTCATAAACTGTCACGACAGCCTGCTGAATAATCAGTCACTTTTCCCTCCTCGCTCCAGGGTGGATTACCCCTCTCTCTACATGTGCAAGTCGAAAAGAGGAATCAAGCGAGAGGATGGCGGAAAGGTGCGCGCGGATATTATTTATAACACACCGAGTCTTAGTTTGTTTTGAACACCTCAAACTGAGTTCATCTAACGCACGGAATTTATAGCATGTCTCAACTTTTAATCTTCATGCCCTGTTTTCAGGACGCGTACAAGTTGCCCCACCGGTTGATAGAGAAAAAGAGGAGAGACAGAATCAACGAATGTATTGGACAGCTGAAGGATTTGTTGCCCGAACATCTCAAGCTGTCGGTAAGATCTTGAAACAACTAAAGTTTTTATTTTCTTCCTCTGCTTTTGTCGTAATCTGTAGGAGTGTGTTTGTATGACAGACAGCAGAAAAGCCAAACTAAGCTTTTGCCCCCCCCCCCAAACAGACACTCGGACATCTGGAGAAAGCGGTGGTCCTGGAGTTAACACTGAAACATCTGAACGCACTGACTGCCGTGACCGAGCAGCAGCACCAGAAGATCATTGCTTTGCAGAACGGTAGGTTAATATTACTACAAACAGCACTTCTTCCTTTTCCTTCAGTTTAATCAAACTTAAACAAAGATTAAAATGCAGGTGCATGTTCGCATGAATTGATGAGCTGTGAAATAAAATAAAACACAACATCCGGACACTTTAGTATGCAGACACAGGAGCGCTGTGCTGTCATGTTCCCACCTCATTATGTGGCTGTGCTGCACCTCACAGAATAATAATCTGTCCCTCATTAAACTCCTCTGCCTCGCAGGGGACCGGTCGATGAAATCGTCCATCCACGCGGATCTGGACGCTTTCCACACCGGCTTCCAGGCCTGTGCCAAAGAGGTCCTGCAGTACCTGAGCCAGTTTGAGAACTGGACGGCTCGGGAGCAGAGGTGCGCGCAGCTCATCGGCCACCTTCACAAGGTGCTGGCGCAGTTCCAGCCCGGCGCGCCGCCGCTCCAGCACCAGCTCCCCGCTGGCGACGCGCAGGACGGACAGAAAGCCGACGGCCAGGCCAACTGTGTCCCGGTCATCCAGAGGACCCAGGGCGGGGAGCTCAACGAGAACGACACGGACACGGACAGTGGATACGGGGGCGAGGCTGAAAAGAGCGACGGCAAAGAGAAAGAATGTGAGCGCGCCAATGCGCAGGGACCCAAGGCGGTGAAGATCAAACAAGAGTTTGGGGACGATCGAGCCGCCAAAAAACCAAAGATGAGCTGGTCCGGGAACGGCTTGGGGGGCGCGGACCCCAGCAGACCCGACCTGGCGTTCATGAACTCCCTGATGGGAATAAGCAATGTGGGACAGCAGACACCGATTTGCATGCCTTTCTACTTCATCAACCCCTCGGCCGCAGCGTCCTATATGCCTTTTTTCGATAAGAACAGCATTGAAAAGTACATGTACCCGGCGGCGGCCGCCGCGCTCGCGTCCCCGTTCCCCTGGCTATACCCCGCACACGCGTCGGCGGCGGCGGCCGCCGCTGCAGCCGCCGCTTTCCCCGGCTTGTCTGCGCACTTTGGATCCTCCTCCCAGTCCAAGGACTCCCTCTCTCCAGACGTCGACGGGTCACACGAGGCCGAGGCGGGCTCACCTGAGGACCGCGAGGACAGTCCCGCGAGCGACGACGGGGAGGCGGACGCGCTCGACGCGTCCCAGGAGAGCCAGAGCAGCCAGCAGGAGCAGTTTTCCGCCTGTCAGACGAGCTAATTATTCCGTGTTACCTCTCTGTGCATTCTGATGAAGAGTTTGTGTATATTCTTTTTTCCTTTTTTTTTTTTTTTTTTTAAAGGTTAGGCTTCTTTTCAACAGGAGAGTTTCTTTATCTTGGTGAAACAGGGGGCAGTTGTGACGGCTTGTGCCTTTTGCACTTAATGCTAGATTCAACAATCTGAATGATCATCGACAATGATTGACACCACGCAGCTGTGTTGGGCTGCGCTGGAGTTAGTTTTTTTTAATCCTCTTTGATAAAAAAAAAAAGAAAAGAAAAAGAAAATATTTTGACATGGCAGCATTGGTGCCAAAACTTTGAGTATTACAATAGTGCGCAATATCCCAATCATGGAGTCTCTTTGGATGTATGAAGTTGCAACTGACCTCTGCCAAGATTATTAACAACTTGGCTGACTCTGACTGTAAATATTATTACCCGAAAGATAGCCTGATTCATTAACATGTAAATGTGCACTAAACGGGCCTATCAAAGAAGCGCTCCTGGAAGTGTAACGCCTACAGTACCTCATCCCCAACTTTACACGGGGTCAGGCTCATTTGAGCCGAAGTTGTCCCTCTTGAAAAGAATGAAAGGCTTTCCTTCTTTTTTAAAGAAAAAAAAATACTACAATAAAGACATAAAATCAGCTATTTTATCAATCTGACACAATAGTAATGTGATAATTGGAGATGTTTCGTCTGATTTCCAACTCATCTCTGCAAAGGTTTACTGGTTTTCATTACCCGTTTCTTCATGTGAGGAATAAAGGTTATTAAAATAATAATAATAATAAAAAATAATAGACAAAATCCTTCTTGTGTGAGGGTTTGTCTGACCAGCATAGCATACATCCCCAGACTGCAGCTTCTGCACAGAGATGCAGTGACCTCCTGGGCCACCAGGAAACATTGTAGGATAGCACCTTATAGATCTTTGATATTGAATGTACCTGTATTTTCCCAGCTGTTAAAAGTTTCTATGTAGGATGATCTTTACTCTCTGAGACGTTAAGTGCACTTTTTCTGCTTTTACTCCCCCGGCCCCCAGCAGTCACCTTATCATTTTGAAAAGTCGATCACTGTAGTTCTATTTGAACATTTCTATTGTGTTGAGTTGTCTTGATATATACGTATATATATTAAAAAAAAACGAGATTTCATTTCATCAGAGAGAAGAGAAAACAGCTGCTTTGTGATGATTTCATGCAGTAAAGTGGTGTTTAGGTCATTCCCTTGATTTTTACAAAACACTGCTTGTTTCTTGCTCTTGCAGGGGGGGAAATCATAATCAGATTAGAAAACCCTGCAGCCCATTGCTCATCAGCCAGTTCTGTGTTAAAGGCTTTCATTATGTAAACCTTGCTTTACAAAAATTTTTTTTGTCAAGACCGGGAAAGAAAAAAAGGGGCCATTGCCATTTTAGAAACTTTATCTTGGCCTCTTTTCTTTAAAAATGAAATCCTGCAAGTGTAGTGTTGCTCTGCTTTTTTAAGTTTCACACGTGACTGAGTAGATTGAAGATTTCTGTTGTCTTTTGCATCCATTACATTGCTTTTGTTGTTTTCCTCAGCTGGTTTTTTTTTTTTTTTTTTGCCTCAAATTTGTTATCAACTGTTCTATAAAGTGGCATGTGTGTTTGTAAATAGGATTTTGGTGATGATACCATGAAGTATCCATGTCCTTGTCAATGTTGTAGAAGTCTTTGGATTTTTTTTTTAAAGATTTAACTGAGCAACTGTTGCACATTTCGTTAATGCTTTACACGCTGTTCTAAATTATTGCTGATGAGTTGTAAAATAAATATCAAAAACTGAACCTTGCAGACTTCTTCTTGTTCCGCATCAGTTTTTTATGCCTTCGCCATCTCACATGTAGCTGAATGAAGACTTAATTTCCTTTCTAATCTACCAGTTGTGGGGAGAAAAGTGAAGGATTACAGGAGAAGTTATGCAGCAACAAAACCCAAGTTTTTGAGGACAAAATCACGGAAAGCACCTTTGAACAATACAGTGAGTCCACTGGGTGAAATGTATTGTTACAGTACAATCAGCTGACAGGTCATAGCAGAGGAATGTACAGTAAGCCAAGGCTTTAAACGCATGTCATGTGATAAAAGGGCGATGAAGCGAGATTATATTCGGTCTGCAAAGGCTGATGAAAAACAAGGGGGGCCTCCTCCCAGCCTGTCAGAAGTGTTAAAACAGGATCAAATCCAGTCTTTGTTGTTGCCGTTGGCTGGCTGACTGCAGTATCGGTTTAATCCTTAAGGGATACTCACAACGCTCGTGTTTGCTCTAATGGCTCATTTTATGTTTTATTGTAACCTTGGCAACACACGAGACTAATTACAGCCAGTTTGTGCCTTTCATGGTGTGGGAACAGTGTTCTGTGTCTGCTAAATGAAAGAAGGCCACAAAACATCATTTAGTGTTTTTTTTGTTTGGTTTTTTTACATTTCACTATTCTTTTTTCTTTTTTTTTGCTTTATCTGGTGCAATCTGAAATATGTGGTTTTGAATGTTACAAGTGGAGAGCATCTCATCTCAGTATATTGTTGGAACAAAGACTTCTCTTGTTTCTTTTCCAGCTCTTCAGAGTTCACACTTGAATCATTACCGAGCAAATGTCTCCATCTACTGGTGAGGAGCTGAATTACTAAACTGTAGTTTGGATTCTGTACTCATATCCATCAACCTTTCCGAACCTGAGGGCTGGAAGAAGAAAGAAAAATGAGCAATACGAAGCTACAGTGACAATGAATACTCATGTGTAAATACGCACATTCCGCGTCTCTAAACATCGCCATTAACCAGCAGGTGTGACATGTTTAATCTTTAACCAGATGGTTTATTGAACCATGCAATCCACGTCATACCAGCAGCCTGTTACAGCCATACATCTGTCATCACTTTTGCAGTATATTAAGGCAAGAAAACATGAAAACAGTTTACTTACAGTCGACATCTTACAGTTCTATAGAAGATATGCAGTTGTAAACAGTGACCATACCTATGTGACAGTACTGATCTGAACTACAGTATACATCGTGTTGCTTGAGAGGAAATGAATCAAAGTAAATGTCAATACAATTTACAGCACGTAGTATTATATTGGCAACAACACAGCAAATCAGAAGGCAGTAAAATATACTTTGCATTGATGCGTAAAAAACATTGACAGAAAAAAAAAAAAACATACCTATAGCTTCTGCTTTGTTGCTGTGCTATTGCCATTCATCTTATTTCAGCACTAATATCTACCAACATTTGATCTAACCTGGCTACAGTCAGTCTTTCAAGGTCCATACTAAAGCTTCACTGGATATCGTTCGAATACACCGACTGGGAAATGGGAATAAGGCACTTGGATGTGATTAGCAGCGACTCTACAGTCATACAAGACTGTGCAGATGTTTTAGGCAGGTGTGAACAAATTCTTTAAAAAAAAAAAAAAAAAAAAAAAAATGCTGTTTTCAAACTGCGGTTTCTCTGTCCATTCACTTCCTACTGTGTAAAATGACAATGAAGCCAAACTTCTATTCCTTCAAACCATCTTTACATGGAAGCTTTTCACACCTGCTTAAAACGTTTGCACGGCACTGTACCTTGGCTATTCAGACTGCACACTCACACCGACACATGCATGCACGTTTCAATCACAGCGTAGACATCTCGATTAATCCGACTCGGCAAATGCTCACATGCAAACATCCACACACGCACGCACGCACACACTCACTTACATTCAAATACTGTAGCTGCAACTATTTATTCTACGATTACATGCCATCAATTTTTGATTCAACTAAGTGACTTACTGAATTATAGATGCTCTGCACATTCATAAATGGACAACACAATCATGCAACAAGACCTGCTGATCTTTGGCCACCTGATCTTTAAGGAAAAAAAAAAACAAGCATAATGCATTTGGCAAAAATAGATTATTATCACAAAGAAAAAACAAAAATGAAAAAAACAAAAACAAAACAGCTTAAGAGGATAATTAACACTGTTTCATTTTGCAGGCATCACTGCAGGAATGAAGGACTGCATCTTCGTATATGTATATATATGCACCGCTTTGTAATAAAATAGACTAATTCACTAAATAAAGCTGAAAAGTAAGAAAATGTATTTACAGTAAGCCATAGTTTTGGTAGTATAGACAGTAACATTCTTCAGTAACAAAACTTCAAACCATTTGTGCATAGTTTCAACTTCAACAGGCAGAGCAGATGTATAATTTCCACTATTCAAAATGATAAGATTATTCACGGTTTTACTGCAAACACAAGTGGATCCTTCACGTACATAAGAGCCAGCCGTAACGCTGGAGGAAATACACGTCGCTTCAGAGATACAGTTCATAGATTCACATACCAAGGTTGTCAGGAATACTGTTCAAAAGGCAAATAGTTTTAAATCACGATGCTGGGGAGGAAATAATACAAACCATTCAGCAGTTACTAAAGTGATAATAAAAGTACATTAAGTGGATATGTTTATAAAGTAGGTCCACAGAAGCCTGATGATTTAGCTCGGTGGTTCGTTTTTAGCTTTAAAACCATCCTTCATTTACACCGAGATCTCCATGGCTCCCCTCAAAGATTGTTTCTTTACACTTAAATGTCGACTTTGAGTAACTCGAAAAAAACAAAACAGTGCATAGTAGTGTGCTACAGAGGCATCCTGTACTAAGATAAGAGGCTTGAAAAATCAGCTCTGGTGAGAAACTCTTGGGCTCCTGACAGTGAAGAGTTTCACACGTAGATCCCCTCCGGGTTCAGGGCAGAGCTCAGAGGGCTCTGCAGGACCCGCAGGTGACCGGACTTCTGGTGGGACGACACAGGGCGCTTCAGAGAGCCTGTCAGAGGAACCAGATCTGGGGGGAAAAAATTACATATAATATCTAAATTACAGGGTATTTTATTATCAACATAAACATCACAGAGAATGAAAAACAGAAGTTGCTGAAAGAAATGCTTTTAGTATTTTATTTTGTTTTGATGAACTGTTAGCCTTTTATTAAATTAATGTGGTTTTTTTAAATTGTACTCGACATCCAAATAATACATTTGAAGTTTTCAGACCGTCTCAAAACACCTAAAAATGCCCCTCTAATTATCATTGCAACAATTATTTAATAATTTCAATGATCAAAAACAGAAAATCTGGAACATATTTCCACAGTTTGAGGAGAAACGATTTTTAATTTGATTATTTACGAGGTAAAACCAAAATAATAAAGTAACCACGTAATCTGTAGTTTTAAAAAAAAAAGAAAAATTCCACCGTTTGAATGATATTAATGAAAACAATTGGTTTGTATAGTCATGCATTTCCACTCTATGTTCACCAGGGGGCGCCTCGAAGCCGTACAGGCAACCAGAGAAGTGAATTTTATGTTCAGCCTCTAAAGCTTGTGCTGATGTTCACACATCTACTGGAAGGTTACCAGAAGATCATCATTATTACTTTCCATTATTGAGACCCAAGACCATGAAATGTAATTAAGAGGCCCAATGAGCTAAATGATCTGATAATAAAGCACGTCATGCTGCAACAAACACATCTGCTGAGATATTAATAAGAAAATGCTCATATTTGCAATGTGAAAACTTCTAGTTCATGTAGATGGAAATTAACATAAAGGCATGTATTCTGATTACAGATAAGAGCTGTACACTTATCTTACCGTTAACCCCAAGAAAGTAGCTCCTGCAATATGAACTGTATTCAATCAGGATTCCCAAACATCACGCACATAGCTGGTGACACTATTGTCGAGTTAGTGTGACACATCAGCCGAGCCTCCAGCTCATGTGTGGGTGAGTCTAATGACTATATGGATCGATAGATAAACATTTTATCGATCCCTGAGGAAACGAGTGACTCACCCATTAAGCTCAGCTGAAGCTGCAGCAGTTATTTGGAAAAACACATAATTGAAATATTTGCAGTTTTTTTTAAAAAGATTAATAAGATAAATGAACAGATGACAAGAAGCGGCAAGAACTCGGCTGAGATTATCCGGCGTTTACGTAACTCTGCTGAAGCATCACGGGAACACTGGGTACAGACTAATGTTAATATAACAGACAGGCCATCTTTCATGTTGCTCTCAGGAAGCCCGAGTTAAGCATTAAAAAGCCGCCCCGTCCTCCAGGAAACACAAGTATGGTTGAAGAGCGACCGTTAAGACAGCTTCAGCTAGCATTTATGCTGCTGTTGCAATAATGTGCTCATTTATAAAGCATTTGCTCCCGTCGCTGACTGTGGGCTACGGCTGTGTTTACATTGCTTTTTACATTCACAGAGTTACTGCTCCGGGGTGGAAGTGTCATCTCCTCTGCCGGTTTTCCGCAGGATGACAGAGCTCTGGTCCGGTGAGCCGAACACAAAAACTGCTGAGCTTGTGACAGGAGGACGGCGTGATTGAAGGAGCGAGGGATCAACAAAGGAAGTAGGGTGAATCAATGACACCGGGTCAGTCTGTATCCAGGCAACTGTTAGCATGGTGATTATACCCGCCGCTGAAGGAGGCAAGAACTGAATCCGGACTTTTAACTACCCCCCCCACTCATTTTCTCCATCTTGAAACCAGAGGTGAGTCATTTTCTCCCAGCAGGCTGTCAAGACGAGACAAATAAGCGCCTTGATGGAGCAGAATGACTCCAGTAAACAACGACGACTCTCTGCACATTAATGGAAATGAGCTAAATTCATTAATGTGATTGATAACCGATGAACAGAAATTGTTCTCATGGAGGCTCCACTTTGATTTGCCATTAACTCTCATCTCCAGTCAAACTAGTTCAGAACATCATTGACTGAATCGACCAAAACGACTTGACACTGTAGAATTAATTTTAGGATTCCATTCAGTTAAAGATCATTTTTAAAGCTAATGGAGTTTCCTCCCTCCTCCATGCACAGCAGGAACTCTGACCCCGTATGAGCCCTCTTAGATCCTCTGATGGCTCCGTCCTGCTTCTTAAGTCTGAAAACGGAGTGTAAAGGTGACCTAGCTCCTGCTGCCAGGCTCTGCCTGAAGAGATAAGGTTCACACAGAATTCATTTCTTATTTTAAACCATTTTAATCATTTTTTTTCCTAAAGAGAATGTCATACTAAATTTTATTCCATATTTTGTTCTCAACATATAAGCTTTCATTTGCAATGTAGTTTTTCTTGCAATAGAATCCAATTTGTTCGAATTGCATTTGAGACATTATATAGATATTAGATATTTTAATTAGTGTGGGTTTTTTTAGTGTGTTTTTTTTTTTATATTTTTGTTTTTTTTAGATGTAACTGTAACTTAGTGTTGCTCTCAATGGAAATCACCTTTTTAAATAAAAGATAACTTTAAAAAATAATATGAAAAAAACTGCTTTTACTATTCCCATATCTACGCATAAAAAAAAAAAAACTATCATTTTTAAGTTTGTTAGAATCATCATGAGTATTATCAATACAGCAAGCCGCCAGCAGAGGCCTCAGTATACGTTACACAAAATGTGCTCTGTTCCCTTGGCTCCATCTAGCTCACAAATATTGCGTGAAAAACATGATAAAAATTCACCTATTGTGCACAGAAAATAAAAGATTGTTACCTATGCCATGATTATTGTGGCTGCTCTCATCCTCGGAGGGTTCGGCCGGCAGCACCGTGACCTTGGTACCGGTCTGCTTGATGAACTGCTGCAGGTTGACCTGCCTCAGCTCTTTGGTGAGCTGCTCCAGCTCATGCTGCATGTCCTTCAATAAAACAGCACAGAGAGAAATGATTCTTCAGGAGGACAGTGAAGCATCGGCAGCAGCCAGAAAACTGACCGACGCCCACGTGCAGATATTTCACAACCCTGTTCTTCATTATGTAATGGTGCAGCCATCAACAGGACTTCTCATGAATGCTCAGTTGAGATGTCTAATAACTAGAGCTGCACAACATTAATTCAAACAATTGAATAAAAATATATGAATTACAGGAATTTATGAATTTAATTGTGGATTATTTTTACACTCCAACGCGTTCAAGGATTCATTCATCGACAAAAACCAGTTTGTATTTAAGAATGGTACTTCTTTTTTCATTTTCTGAAGCCGATTCCAAGGCAAGAGCTGTGAACAGACGTGGATGTTTAAAAGGAAGCTCCAGAGATTTTGCCAAACTGGCCAGCATCACAGCGGGAGTGAGTCAGGTGGACAGATGGTTAAATGCATTCTTGCTGACGGCTGGTCTTCATTATTACTACATCACAGAGCAGCATCTTTTTGTTAAAAAAAAAAACAAAAAAAAACAATACAGATAAAAATATCCATGCATACATCGCACCTGCAGTTTCTTGCCGCTCTGTCCAAGCGACCTGTCCACAGCCCTGCAGCTGCTCTCCAGCTGGACAGCCTGTCTCTCCTGAGCCTTCAGTTCTGCTTTGACCCTGAGAACCTGAGCCCGAGCCTCGGCCTCGCTGACCCACTGAGTCTCCTGCCGCTCTCTCTGCAGCTTCTCCTCCTCCAGGCCTGCCTCCACACCCTGACGAAACACAACAACAGCAACAAAACTTTTGAGAGAAAAGAACAAAACACCCACTATGCTATATAAGCATCACTGGAGAGACTGTTAAACTTCAAACAGGATCAGCAACACCTTTCTTATTTTCTAAAATCATGACGATCTCCCACTGATAGCTCACCTGCACCACTGCCAGCTTCTCCTCAATTTCCAGTTCGCAGCTCTGCAGACGCCCACGCAGCTCCTGCAGCCTCTCCTCCAGCTGCCTCTCGCTCTCAAGTTCAATTTGCAGCTCTGTGGCCCAAAACTCTTCCTCCTCCATCTCCACCTCGTTCTTCCTCAGGTGAGTCTCGAGCCTCAGGATCTCCTCGATCAAGCTCCCGCCTCGGCCCGGGTCGCCGCCGCATCCTCCGCCTCGCCCCGCGCGTCCGTCGGCCCAGGCTTGGAGCTCCGCCTCGTAGGCCTCCAGCTTCTTCTCCAGCACGTTCAGGGTCTCTCTCTGGAGACCCACCAGTCGTACCAGGTCCTCCATGCGACAGGCCCAGAGGCCGGGCGATACGGCCCCCATGGCGTGCCCCGCGTGGTGATTATTACCGCCATTTCCGAGGAGGAGTCTCCGTTTGGCCTCGGCCTCCCCGATTCGGCCGCCGCTCAGTATCTCCCTAAGGCTTCTGGGTGCACCAGTGAATGTGAGAGACTTGCGGCGGGGCTCGCGGCGGCGGAGCGAGCGATCGTTGGGGTGGCGAAGCTTTGCGAGGGGAGGGAGGCTTTGCCGGTGCAGCCCCCGTTCGGGCCCCCTGAGCGGGGGGCCTTCTGAGGGGGGTCGCTCTGTCAGTGAGGGGCCCGTGCGATGCAAGATCAGCTGGACGTCTCCGGCGTACTGGCCCCAGGTGTTCAGAGAGGCCACGGGACTCTCATGAGGGGCAAGGTGACGCTCAGTGTCCCGCCATTTTTCCACTAGAGTATACCTCCCCGTGCGACCTGGAGGAAAGACAAGACGTGACCCTTGAGCATTTCAAGCACTAATTTTCCAAAAACACTCTAATTAAATAAAAAGTAATCAGCATCTAATACGGTTCGGATCAAATCTTTACAAATAGTTCGGTTTACCTACAACAGACAAAGATTACATTCTCACAGCACTGGGTGAATTTCTGGCTGAATTATAATGTGTGAAACTTCTTTATAAGAAAGGTTAAAGCCCAAGTGTGAAGCAAACAGGACCAGCGCATGCTACAGTGCAAACAATAGGAAGCACAGACCTGCAGTGTAGGAGTGTTATTCAATTATTTCAGCGCTACAAGCAGCCCTTCCATACCGCTTCTGATTCAATGCAGCAATAACAAATTGCTCTGTGCGGTTTGAGAGAAAAACCCAGACACAGTAATGCAAAGACAGAAATGCTGGCATAATACGAAAGCACCAAATCAATTCAGACGCCTCATCACATAACTGGGTGTATATGTTTCTATTTTAAAAGGGCAGAGAAAAGGGGGCTCAGAAGCACTGCTTTCTCAGTTTGGCAGGAGAACGAGGAATGAGTCAGACTTTCCCTCCTCCTTCCCTCCTGCTTTGTGGGAAGTGATGTCAATACAGCATGCTCAAGTGCCCCCGTTCCTGAAGGAGCCATATGGGAAAAGGAGGGGAGCTTATATCCAAAGAAAGTACCAGTGAAGCCTGTGACCCACTGTATCTCAGTAGGAGCTTAGCATGTAGGCACTTGTTTACTTCATAAGGACTTTTCTTCAGTGAACAAATGGCAGCTTGGTATTTTGGAGAGACTTTAAACCCAGATTACACTTGTGGGCTGGCAAATGCATAACAGGACTTTAAATAAAAATACTTTGGTTTGCAAGGTTTTAAAACTGGTTAAAGGCCGTGGCTGCGGAGACAAAACCATTTCATGCAAAGCTAAAAAAAAGGGCTACAAATTATGCAGGTGCAACAAGGGATCAAAAACTAATGAAAAAAATATACTAAACACACTGAATGCTTTCACGTCTGTGGCATGTAATGCCATCCACCCGACTGGATCAGGACAGCAAAGTAAGTGACAACGTACAAGGTCATTTAAAACAAGAAGAGACAACTGTTTGCTTGACTCCAGACATCTGGAGCTCTGACGTGTTCCTCGTGTCACCGCTGAGCCTCGCTGAGCAACGGATTGACTGATTGTGACACTTTGCAGTTCATTTGTGAAGTGTTCATACATGCTATTTTTGCTGGTCTTATTACAGCCTGCGGAAGAGGCCATCCAGAACAGGAGGAATATTCAAAAAAATAGTTTATATAATTCTACATACAACATAAAATGACTCTGCAGGTCAAAGGAAAGTACTTGGATCAGTTAATATTTTTTAAAAGACCGTACTGGGATAGTAGGGCCAAAAATTCAGATTGGAACATTCATGTGGCATCCATCCGAGCTTGCGAAGCTTTCGTAACAAAAGCTATACTTACCGATGGCCTGGGCCAGAGCGATCACGACTTCCTGACAGGTGGTGACCTCGGTGACCCCACAGACAACCCTCTGGACTCCATCCACCCAGACCTTCAGCTCCATGTTGGGTCAGAAGCAAGGGGGTCGATTGTGGCGTTTTGGCCTCAACATTATTGAAGGCTGCGAGCAAGAGAGCCGAAGACGCTCTGGATAACTCACTGTGGAGGAAACACAAAGGAAAACAGGAAGCAGTTAGTCAGGATGTGCTCAAGGCCAAAGTCATACGGCTCCTAAAGCAAGGAAACAAATGACAGAACTTGCAGACCGCCTATTTAAACAATATCTTAAGGTAAGGGATAATCCAGGGGAGAATGATCTCATGGAGCGGGGCATGCCAGGACCAGCTGGCCACAACACTGTTGTTTTGTTCTTCTCCATGAATAGGTACACGTCTGCTGGGGGCGCAGGCAGGAAGAAATCTGCCAGCAGACATTCCCAAGCCCAGTTCCTGCTTTTGTAGAGAGAATTAGACGAAAGCAGGGAAGACTGAAAACATGGTTACACAGAGAAGGAAGAACTAAACAGAGGCAGAGAAGAGTGAAGGAATTATAATTCCAGGAAGCAGAGGAGGACTTATTTTTGATGCAACACACATTTTCACTCCTCTGTAACACGTTTAAGCATCGTTATGGCCTGTGACCGTGTAAAGATGCAGCTTAAAATAAAACGGGCTGTAAACTAACAGTATATTAAATGCACCTTCAGTAAAACCAAGACCTTCAACATGTTCTTCAAGGACAGCGAGAATGAACGGCATCTCCGCTGATCTCTATCACGGCACGTGAGTCTAACCTTCTCTGAACCTACACTACTCAGTCAAAAGGTCCTTTTGTTCGCCAACCCCCCATCAATTACACCCCCCCCCCCCAGAGTCCACATATTCCCTATCACAAAGTCATCCGCACCAGTCCGTCCTATCCTTCTCCAGTTACTCTCTAATAAATAAAGTCAAGACATCACAACACAAAGACAACTTGCTGTTATGCAATCAAAAAATGAAGAAATGCTCACGAATAACTTCCAGGTGACCTCACGGCTCTTTCGTTGGCACATTCCTTCATGATAATTTCCCTTCGAGATTAAGAGAATATTTACTTTTTTCTTTTGAGTCAACCGTGCTACTGGCCTACAATCAAAACTAAATCTTGGGTATTTCTATCCACTGTCCGTGGAGTGTGTACATGGTCTGTGCATTTCCACGTACGCAAGCGTCACCTGTGTCGGCAGGTCCGACCACCCTATTCTCGGCATATTCACAGTTGGCTAGAAAGCGCTTTTGTCCTTCCTGCAGACTGCCCTTAAATGGCGTTAAAGGGCCGGAGGATGGAGAGGAATAGAAAAACAGTGACACGCACAGGCGGACAGATTTTTCTGCAGTGACCCACAACACTGTCACCATTTTATTTAACCCCTTTTTCCCGAGGGATGTGGAAACTGAGCACTTCATGATGCAAAGCAGGCACAGCGGACTGGCCGGAGGGAAGGTGCTTGGCTGTGAGGAAAGGGGAAAACTGTAGCAATTCTTTTAAAACTTAATGGCATCTGAGTCTGAGGGATTTATGAAGACCACTGCGCGGAATGCTCGGCAGTAAAAGCAGTTCCAGGGTGATTTGGTGGCTCAAGAAGACATTTACAAACGCCATTCCCTTTGGTCCCGATTGGTAGCATTTGTAATCATTAACATTAACCCAGAAAACCTAACTGAAGATAGAGACGCAGCAGCGGGGGGCAGAGTGCCATCCTGAGCTCAGCAGGCTCCATTCCCCCGACCGGTCAAAGCCACGGCCTGGGGAGATGCCCGCCTCCTCATTTGTGCGGCCCGTTCGCTGCCAGAGGAGCATTTCACGAGACGGCGAAGAGAGGGATGATCAACGGCAGCAAAAATCCGAAAACCGGACGAGTTTAGCTCCCGCTCACATTTGCCTCAGTCTTTTATTGGCTGAGCAACATTGACTCAAGATGTACGCTTTCTCTGAGCAGCGAGGTGTGTGAGCCGCTCTGAGCAGTCTGCCGGCCCGGCCGATGATGACAATTCTCCAGACCCACACGAGCAAACCGAGCTGGCAGGGAAAAGGATTTCGACTGGCTTCTGGTGTAAACACGCCACCATATGCTCGTGTGGGTGTTTCAACACGACCAATGCACTTCAGTAACATCCATCACGCAGGAATACTGTACAAGCGTCTCCTAATATGAGGGGAAACGTGACGCTGTGTCTTGTGGATGAAGCATCTCAGACTAGCGCAAGTATAAGAAATAGAGAGCAAACAAGAGGATTTTTGAGAAAAACAAAACTGGCATTCATTATGTAAAAAAAAAAAAAAAAAAAACCCATGAGTGAGCTTGATTCAAAGAAACGCCTGTAGGGCTGCAACTGAACCATGCTGATACAAATGATCCCTCAGAAAACCACTAAAGTTTCACATGTACCACCTACATGAACAGATAAAAACAAGTCTCTCGTCCAAATATGCCGACTGCTCCCGAACAAGGAGAAAAACACTGCAGCCGTTTTACTGAGAGAGAAGCTCAGCTACCGTTATGCTCTGAGACCATACATCAAAAACTAAATTAAAACTAATTTATAATGCAATATTTCCATCATGCAAAACTCTCCCACGCTGCTGGTAATTAATCACAACAGGATGCTGCTTACAGTGGAGCGACAGCAGTCTTTTCCACTGTTTAAACCCTTTTGCCCACTGCTTACCAAACTTTAATTCAAATTGCACACCCTGCAGAGTAGCATGTAATTACTAGCAATTTATACTCTGCTGTAATTGGTCACAGATCTGTTGTGAAATGGATCTCCGTGAGCAGTCTGAGACAGAGGCTGGTTTATGGCGGAGGCGCTGGTGGAGACTGGGTCAGGACAAGCTGGAAAAATAGCTTTTACCCTCTTATTTCAGTCATTTCTGATAGTCATCAAGCACTACAAATAAAGCACACTTCCTGGGTCTGAATCACTTGAAAGAGGCAAGAGTGTGTTACCAATGCAAGATTGGGATAAAATCACTCAGATTAAAGGCAGTTGCAATGAGAAAAAAGTTTCTCATGAATGGACTGCCAGCCTAGTGTATATACAATGCCCTCTGCAAATGTAAACACAACGGGGCACGGTGAAGACCAGGGACAGGCCTTGATCCTGGAGCACGGAAACTGAAAACATGCATTCCTGGGCTGTGAGAAAGCAACGGGCCATGACTCAGAGATAAGAACAGCTATGGGTCCCTCTGCTCAGTGATCTTGGTGGCTCCGCAACATGCAACATCCACGCAGTGAGACTCCTGAGTACCACTAGAATATCAAAAAGGTTGCGACTGGATGCAATGTGGAAGCCTTGGGTTGATATTTCAAGAAAAATAGCAATCATAACAGGTGAACCAGTGTTTCCTAAGGCAGTCACTTCCTTTGGAAACCAAGGATTCATCACAACTGTATTGGCTCCGACACATTTATACTGTCAAAGACCTGCTTTGTCCCACAGTCTAGAAAAGTTGGCCAATATGAAAAAAAATATGTAGAAATTACTTGCAGTTTTCACGAAAAATATTCTGCATCTCTAAAATGCTCTTTTTCTCACAGGGATGCTAAAAACTTCTTGCTCTGTGGTTGCAAAACGTTCGTCCAGCTGTGGTTTTATTAGTTTCACTTAGTTCTCCAGCCTTTTAACTCTACCTACTTTTATAAAATGTGCTCTTTATGTCAAATTCAATGTTCCTAACATTTTCAAAATGCTAAAATGTTTCACTTTCATCATCTGAAGAGTTGTTTACATTTCATTTAGAATAAAAAAAAAGCTTTACAAGGTTTTCAATTCCTTCCATGAGTTTTTTTTTAATCTACGTTTTAAACACTGCCCGGATCTTTCTAGAGCTACAGGTAGTGGTATCTGCGTAAATAATAGCGTGGATAAGGCTAAAATCTTGTATTGTGATGCACACAAAGGTACATACCTTAGGTGGACATCATAAACTGAATCATTGCTGCACGTGACTGTCTGTAGAGTCACACAGGAAATGGGGCAGAAAGTCATTTCCACAAAAATGGTTAAGTGTTGAATCAGAGTTCTTTGGCCTGTAAACAACCAACAAGTGTAAAAGTCAAGTTTCCAGAATCAAACACAATGAATACAAATGTTTCAAACTTTTTTTTTTAACTTAAAAATAGAGAAAGGAACATTCTCCAACACTTAATGAGTTTTTGTTTCCACTTTAACTCCACTTTGAACCTTGTTTCCAGTCACGGCACGAACAACGTCCACAGCTCCAGTGGCCCCAACCCTGGCTCTAGACCGCCTTCTCCCTCTGTCTGCTTGATATTAAACTATTAGCCTCTGAAGCAACCTCCCCCATTTGGGAGGTCAGCGCTGGCAGAATCTGGAACATCTGGACGGCACGTTCATCCAGCAATAATGCCGCCTTTGTTCCCTTGCCATATTGGCCGTGCACGAGCCAGCTTGGAAGAGCCAGCAGAGCTCCTGCAGCAGGGCAACCGGGGGCCTCCAAGCCAAGTCCTCTCTCGCCATATTACTGTGGTTGGTAAAACATCATCTGGTGTTGAATCACACTCTTGCTCATGAGCACTTTCAGGACTAAAATGGATTTTACAGGAGCAGCTGGGATGGCAGTCAAAGGCAGGGGGAAAAAAAAGGCAAGTTTTTCTTCCAGTCTGTAGGTGGTTGTTTTCAGCCTGGTCTTCATGCTGTTTTGATTTGAATGCAATGTAAAAGCACCAAATTACACAACTATTTCAGAGCAAACCTGTAAATCTCAGGAGAGAAACACCATGCATGAGTGCAGGAACTCTACAAGTGATCTGATTTGGTAAAATAGAACCAGAGCTTTAAATAGAATGGAGATACATTATTTCTATATTTATCTCTTTTGTAGGGAGAGATGCACAGAGACTTTGGACGACATGGGAACTTAAAGCATTAGCAGACGATGGAGCATCTGGTGAGCTGTGCAAATCTAAGGCAAGTATCCTGCAGAGATCAGAGAAGTGCTGCAACATGGAGAAGTCTGGAGCGACTGACTGACATCCCCTGTAAGATCAGCAGAAACATGACAAAGACACGCAGAGGCTGAAGACATCCAGAGACAGCAAACACGAAGGACCTTACGAAGCAGCTCCAGCTCCTTGTCGACGTCGAGCAGGACGAGAAATGGCGATAAAGAGCCGTGGTTTTGCTGACAGAGTCGACCAACTCTTCTCCCACTACAGAAATGTTTCCGTTATCTCAGCCTCACAACTACGAGCAGCTCTGATCGGCGGTGTTAAAAAAGGTTTTTTTTTTTTTTTTTTAATTACCTGCTCGGAACGAAGCGGATTCAGATCTCAGACTCTTTATCCGGATTGAAGTTCGGCAGGAAAACACAGGTAGAGGCACGGATTCCGCAAAATGTGTCCTTCTTCAGCATTGCCCAGTAAATCACTTCCAACCAACTGCGACAAAGTCACGTTTCGCTAATAGAGTAAAAAAAGAAGAAGAAGAGGAAGAAGGCTACCGACGCATCTGCGTTAATGAAGGGAGGGCAGAGAGCAGACGATACAACCCGCCATCGGAAACTTTGTGTGTAGAAAGCTCGCCTTTCTGCGGTTCGAGCGGCGAGCTGCGGAAAAAGAGCCCCTCTGCTCTCCTCTGTGTCAGGACTCCTCTGGTAAATACATGGCTCTGGAACTGGGACACCGCAAGGCATTGTGGACTCTTTAAAGCTGCAACACACTCACAGGGCAGCGGGGGACGCTGCAACTTTTACTCTTCAGGAGTCCGAGAGAGAGCAAAATAAACGCACGTCTTCTTCTAGAAACATGTAAAAGGCCTGGTTATGGCTGAGGAAAGCAGCCTGGACCACACTCGTGACTCAGAGTTTGATTGTATTTAATTGTAGATCCATGTTTTAAAATAGAAAATATTTTTCCACAAAAAACACAACTCTTTCCTTTGTTTCTGCTTATTTTGTGTTTTATTTTAATGTTTTTTGAAACTTTTTTTTTAAAAAGCACTTTTCTAATTGTGCAGACAAACTTCATCTGATTAGAGGTTTGCAGGTTTGAATCCCACAGCTGACAAGTAACCAATTGTAGGTCCCTGAACAAGACCCTTGACCCCCAACTGCATTAGGAGCTGCTCCCTGCTTGCCATAGGATGGATTAAAACACAGAGACCACATTTTGCTGTACATGTGTTAGAATTATTATGACTGCTTCCCCAACTGGCTGGAGAGGGTGAGAGAGTGAGTGTAAAGATCAAAAAGAAGTCCATATTCGGCAAGCAGACATTGTGAAATGTGTTGAAGGAGAATTTATTTCTGTTGAAAATAGAAGAACATTGTTGAAATGTCAAAGGTATGTTCTTGCCTGAAAATAAGAATTTAAAAATACTTATGTATTTGACATGACTTATAATTGCTTGTTTGATTCAATATATCAATATGTCAGTCAGGGTGAGTTTTTTTGTAAGATACCCATACTCTGCTGATCTGATCTGATCTGATATGATATGATCTCTATATGAGGTCTATAAAAGTAAGGATATTCGTCAGTTCAGTCAGTAGCATTCATGTCTAATATCCTCAAATGTGGAAAGTGGCCTCTCCAAGAAAGAAAAGTTCTCAGTAACTGTGAGATTCAAACTTCTGAACCTCCAATCACAAGCCTACTCCTTTTAGATCTTGACCGCCATTCCTTTGAGTTTCGTTGACAGGTGGATACCAAATTATTTCTTAAAATGTTACATTTAGTAGTTCACGTAACTGGTTTTGGAGAAGGCATTTGACCGCGTCCCTCGGTTTGCCAAGTGTGAAGCCATAGGGAAGATCAGCGCCTTCAAATCTGAGGCCATGGTCCTCAGCAGGAAGAAGGTGGTCTACCCTCTCTCTGTCAGTGAAGAGACCTTGGCCCAAGTGGAGGAGTTTAAGTATCTAGGGGTCTTGTTCACAAGTGGGAGAAGGATGGAGCGTGAGATTGAGGCGGATCGATGCAGCGGCTGCAGGGATGCGGTTCTTGTATCAGTCTGTCATGGTGAAGAAAGAGCTGAACAGAAAGACAAAACTCTAGATTTACCAGTCAGTCTACATTCCTACCCTAACCTATGATCATGAGCTTTGGGTCATGACCGAAAGGAAAAAATCTCAGATACAATTGGCTGAAATGAGCTTCCTCCGTAGGGTGACTGGGCGCTCTTTTAGAGATAAGGTGAGGAGCTCAGTCACCAAGGAGGAGCTCGGAGTAGAGCCGCTACTCCTCCACATTGAGAGGAGTCAGCCGGGATGGCTCAGGCATCTGTATTCTGTACAAAGCATCACTGAATTTAAATAAGCAGTATGTCTCTTGACTTACAACAAAAACCTAACATTTCAAACCAACATGATGATGTGTGCTATAATTATATTGAGAGCACACCATCCAATCCCCTCAAAAAAAAAAAAAAAAAAAATCTTTAGAGAAAAGATAACCAGTCTTTCAATTACAGTAAATGCTATTCTGAGTTTTTCCATTATGAGACAGAAACACTGAGCCCAAGAAATGAAGAGCAGATTGCACCAAGATGCAGCAGTGAGAGCTGAATGCTTCTCCATCAACATTGCAGGGGCATCAAAAGCCTGCTGTGAAGGTGAGCTTGAGGAAGCGTGGAAACTGCAGAAACTGAGCCACTTTAGAAGTGAGAGGCTTTTGCCAAGATCAGCTTTAAGAGTTACTGTGATGAAGAGGGATGTCAGATTATTACTATTTTTCAATATCATTCATAGATAAATGTCAAAAGCTGAAGACTCTCTGAATGTATTTTTTTTGTACAAAAACTAAAGGACAATTTGTTAATTGTTGTTATCTATAGCTTTTCATGGAATGATTTTAATGGACAAATTGGGATCAAATGAAGTTATAGCTGGCTCCTCCAGTAAAAAGAATTTCATTTCTTTGGCAAAATCCTGCTGCTTCTCACGACAGTGGGATTTGCAGTCTTCAATATGTTTTCCAAAATTCCTCCTCATGTTGGCTTTTCTACTGATACTTCTCACAGTAAACCCCCAATGGAAAAGGAAACTGTTACATTAATTGAATATTTAAGCTGAATGACTTAAAAAGTTTGCACATCGTAGTTTTATCCCCTTATTTTAATCAGACCCCTGGTTACTCGGTTTTGATTTATCTTTCAAACTCCTGCTGTTTATTAAAACTGCCAAAGTTAGGCCACATTATAAATTCCATTAATAATTCAAAACAACAATAAAGAGACATTCTGCTGCAAATATACAATAAAGCCCAGAGTAGCACTCTTGATTTACATGTTTAATATTTTCTTAATCTATAATTTTTTGACTGCCATACACACTTTTAGCATCTGCTTATTTATTTTTTGTGAATTGGTGATGGAAACAAGAAGTCATGCGCTAAATGCTGTAAAAAAAATACATTTCTGTGTCTCTGGGGTTTTTAAATGCATATATTCCACAAAACTCTGTTGCAGCATGCATCTGTGGCACTGCAACCATGTCTCAATGGAAACCTGCTGCCCTCTTGTGACAAAGCTTACCGCAGTTAAAATTCTCAACTGAATATGTAATGAGGAAGTAGTCTGGTTGAGTTCAGTCATTAGCAGGTTTAAGTGCTCCTGTGATTGATATGAGAGGAAAAGCAATAATTGATGTTGTGTCATAAAAAGACTTGTCCAGGGCTCACTTTATTTGAATATTTTGCACAAAAATGGAGAAACCATTTTCACATTCACAATTTCTATCTGTAATAAATTGTCCTCAAAAGGATTGCATGAAATCATTTTACTGAAGCAAAAATTAGTAACTGGTTGAGACCAATCATCCCCGCATGCTGACGTAGAGACGTGGTCATTGGTGCATGCATGACATTTCCACAATGACATGTCACAATAACTATACTTTTTTTGTTTAGTTGATCATTTTTCACATGTGTTTTTGCATTCGTCCATGGAAACATGATTATCTTATCCTTAGTCCCACTTTAGGTTATCATTTAACCGGATGTGTGTGTTGAATGGATGTGTGTATTGATTTTAGACGACCCCAGTCGTTGAGTTGAGGAAGCTTAACTTCAGGTGAGGAGGTTGTCATAGTTTTGCTTTTTTCAATTTATTTATGAGTATTCTATACTTGCAGATAGAAAATCTACTCAAGCAGAGAAATTGGTTCCATCGTTGGGAAACAAAGACCTCCTGTTCAAGGTTCCTTCTCATTTCTGCTGAATATTTGACAATATTAATGGTGAATATTGGGATGTAATGTTGAGCTATAATGATCTATCTAATGTCACTGTAGACAGAAAGAAAGTCTTGCATGAAAGGAAACCACAGAAAAGCACATTTCTCATTTGCTCACTTCTCAGAATTTTATCTTGGACTCCAGCAACTTCTACAGCGTCACCATCCAGTCATGAATAAGATTCACCCGTGCATCACTCGGTTGTAATGCAAGCTTATTAAAACACAAAGTAAAAGTAAATCTAAAGAATAACCAGGTATTGAAGAAAGTTACAAGTTGAAGCTGTCTTGGAAAAAGGACCAGAATAACTCACACAAATAATTTGTTAACTATTGTAATCCTCAGAGACTGTCTGATTGTATTCACCACCAGAAAGCTTGTACGTTGTGTCAGACTGTGAAAACTCAAACAAAAACGTTTTGACCTTATTATATTCCACACTTGTATCACCAGGAATAAAAAACAAATCATAGGGAAAAATTAAGGTAGAATGTGACAGCTTTGGTACTGTGTGAAGAAGGCTGCAGGTCTGTAATGAGTTTAATGAACAAACAAAACAAGTGCCATTCCATCTCCTTTTCAAACACTAAAAATGTCTCTTTTATCAACGTATGTGTTACTTAATGATCATATTAACAATCGCTTCTACGGTTGAGCTGATTATTGCTCCAATGATATTTCTATCTCATTTTCTTTGTTTGTGTACATCATATACTAATAGATGCAAAACCAAATCTTTCTAGACTAACAAATGCAATTTTACCACAGTGCTTGGAAAATATGTCTCCTCTTCAATGATGTGCATTCAAACTGTGTATACAATCTGGCCAGTCTTGCCTGTTGCCACTGTATTTGTGAGAAACTGGACCTAAAAGCTTTATTCCAGTGACTCTTCCACATATTCAGTGTTTGTGAAGGCGCATAAGCTACAGAATGTTTTATAAAATCCTGTGTGCATTGCTCAAACCAAACCATGCTCAATAATAATTTAATTCAGTTTGATAATGAACAGAAATAAAATAATGCTTACTGGTGTGTAATTATTCAGAGGTATTAAGAGGGGTAAATTCATGTGCTTCTTCTGCAATTTTATGTTAAGTTGGTGGAAAGAAACATGCTTTCTTTGAAAGTCTTGTTTGAAACGAAAACAACTGTAGATTTGATTCAGTGTAAATACTCTAGTCTCTTATAAAAGTGTTTGGGCAGCTCTTCATATTGTTCTGGCTTTTCTCTTCACACTGATCTCTAAAATGACACAGACTAGTGGTTAAACAGAGGACGTGCAGCTTGGAGAGCTGCCAGACAAGAAGTCTACAGTGACCTCCAGTATGTTTTTTGAATTCTATGCTGGATTATATTTCCAGGATTATTTCAAAGAGCTTTACTGTATAGATGCAGTGTTGCTTGTATGTTTTGTTTATTGATTTGATATTGAATATTTATTGATTTATTTTCGCAAGATACAATCCCTCCTGCGTAATCACATGGATAGAAGTATTATTTATTCATTCGTCCACTATTTGAAAAAAGGTGAATTCCAACGCCTTCATTTCCTATGCTATCTATTCTATCATTTTATTCCGTTCAATTATCAACCAATGCGCATCGTCTGCGCATCTCATGCGCGTGCGGCGCGCAGGAGGCACCCGCGTGAACACGTTGGGAAGCTGACAAGGGATTGCCAAATCATTTCCTTGCCTGGGAATGACGTCCCTCCAACACATTCCAGTTATATTTAGAGCCTTTATAAAGTGGAGTCGCCCCCTAGGTTTTGTTGACTCTGCAGCAGGCAGCAGCAGTGGGAGTGCTGGCTGGAGACGTCCTCACTCTGACACTATGTGACCTATATACCTCCGATATTATACCTCAACATACATGTATATTAGTGTTTTATCTATTAAAACCCTTATGGATGTTTATTAATGAAATAAATGCAATCCTATTTTTATTTATTAATGTTGGTAAATTAAGTGATTTACGTTTATCCAAACATATACATTTATATATATAATTTGTGGATTATATAACCCACAAATAATTGTCTATAAGGTACGCACAGATTTGACCTGAAAGTGTGTGTTATTTACAGCTGATGTTGCGACACAGAGAGGAGTGCTGTGCCCCGGACCGGCTGAAATCCCCAGCTATGCTTTGTGGGTAAAGTGCGCCCTGGTATCCGCCCATATTCGCGTAAAGGAGGCCAAACAGAGCAGCTAGGCCGGACGCTGGATCAAATGGAAAGTTCAATCGATTAAATTTGGCCACTGTGCGTGTGGTGTTCTTTTTTTTTTTTTTTGAAAACTTGTTCCCGCTGCCGAAAACGACGACCGACCGAGCTAAATGCGGGCGTTTTGGTGAGAAATAGGAAATGCAGAGATCGTGCGAGGCGAGAGGATTATCAGCTTGACTTGTTTGGTCGCTACTTCGGACGCGGAACTCCACTCGCTTAAAAGGTAAAACAAACGGATAACATTCAGTCTTGTTGTCACTGTTTTGTCTGGTTTTATTTTTTTTCCGTCTCCTTTCGTGTTGCGGACAGGTGACCGTGTCCGCTGCGTTCACACACTTAAACAAACTGCTACCATGTTCATTTTCCTTGTTAGTGTAAAACTACGCCCAACGGTTAACCTCCAGTGTGGCCCTGCAATGCAGAGCAGGGAGCTAGCCTGTCAATGGCGGCGTCCAAATCTGCACCCTTCCTCTTTTGAATGAATGATTGCAGACGTGTCCGGGCGCACTGAGCGGACCGCACGGCTTTAACGGGTCACTGCGGCGGGGAAACACGCCGGGTTCGAGGCGCAGGTGCCGGGGAGAGGAGTTTAGAGGCTCCCGGGCGAGCTCCAGTGCTAAGCTAGTGCTAGCAGCAGTAGGCTACTTCTCGAGGTTTGCACCTTGAGTCGAGCCTGAGCCGTGGATTTACATCAAACTCCTCCAGACCTGCAAGGAGATCGGTCTGGATGTTTCTGCTCCTCTTACACTTTGTGTTAATTCACAGAGATGTAAAATGTTACAAAGTAGCCACATATGCAGGTGCCTCTAAAGGAAACGTGCCATTGAAAAGTCCATTGTTTTGTGAGTATTGTGGTTTGGTTAAAAAAAGTAAGAATCATTTCATACTATATTTTTCATTTCTTGTAAGCCATAATCATTGATAGTGTCCTAATTAATAATCTACTAAGTTTATATCAGTTTAATTGCATTGTAACTATTATATATGTTTGCACAAATAGCCTTATTTCTCATATGATGAATAAAAAAAAGTGGATGTAGTTGTGAAAACGTGGGGTATGGAGGACTGAAAGAAAACAACCTTGACTTGATATCCCCCCCCCCCCCCCAAATTAGATGCCACAATCATAACTTTAACACAGTTTGAATACATCACACTGTAATATGTCCACTTTCAGAAAATCTAATTTACTTATTGGATCACAAAGAAACCACCAGACAAACAGATGTAACATTTACTGCAGTCTGTAATTGAATTTCCACTTTAGCATAAGCTGTAAAGTGAGAGAAGCATTTGGCAGACAAAGTTATGGAAGCAATCTGAGACGGACTCCTTCAGGTAAGACAGCAGGCTCTCTGCTAGACTGAGGGGCCAGCTTATGAGTTAAAATCCCAGACTGCCAGGCACACAACTGATCATCTCAGAGACGGTTGAAAAAAGTGTTGTGAACATAAACATTATGAAACCACATTCTGGGTTTTGTCTGGACATTTCAACATGAATAGAGAGGAACTCCTCCCTGTGTGAAGGTCTGAGCACGATGTACTGTAAATCCTGAAAAGGCCAACTGCCACTGGTGATGGGAACTACTCCACAAAGCAAGCAGACAGCACAGAGCCTCCCAGCTGCTTGTCAGTTTTGGAGCCTTAATGTAACGTCATGGATTTCTGCCTGGGGTTAGTGTCTACTGTGTGACTGCAGCTCAGTAACACTGACTGTGTGGCTGGATTTAGACGTTTGGTAAATGGACGGCTTTATCTTTATTACTATTACCTCACTGTCTGATTACAGCTGATATGATGCCTGATAATTTAATCTCAGCAATTCAGTTTTGATTGAAAACAATTTTAAAGGGGTAAATGACAGTTCATTTACATTTTTGGGACTTTTAATTAATTTGATTGTCCGCCTGTCCTAAATTCAGTGTTTATAGTCCTTCATTTGGGCTCATTGTCATGCACATTAAGCATCATGTTGCAATTTTTGTGATTGTCTTATCTTCCACTAACCTCTTGTTAAATAGAATAAAGGTCTTGATGGTGTGCAGTGTAATTTTTTTGTGATTCAGAAGTGGTAATAAAACAAGACTGGAGGGTTTTTAAGTTATTCTTTGTTATGCTCATAGAACATTTTCTCTGTTGGCTAATTTGAAGCCTGCGGATTTCTGTCTGAGATCACAGATTGTCACACAGAAGAGACGGGTTGTAAATGGAGCTAAATGGCTAATTAAAAAAAACAAACTGTATTCAAAACATTCTAAGATACCTCTGAGCTACTTCTTTCAGCAGCTTTCTTTGTGCACTAGCTGAACTGTCGTACCATTCAACTGACTATGTAATAATATCACATATTAAACGCTCTTCTTTTGGTCCCACAGGTGAATCATGACAGAATATAAGCTGGTTGTGGTGGGAGCTGGTGGCGTTGGCAAGAGCGCACTTACCATTCAGCTCATCCAGAATCACTTTGTGGATGAATATGACCCCACCATTGAGGTAATGTATATTGCGTGTACTCCGGTTCGTCTGTTGTTATCTCAGTGGATTTTGTGTTTATGTTGGGGGCGATCAGAAAACAGGACCAAGGAGAAACTGTTCTGGAAAAGGAGTTATAGCAGGTTCTACAGGTTCTGGCTTTAAAAAGACACCAAACAGGTTTCTGATAGCTTTCTGTGTTTGCTTTTCTACTTTCTCAGCAGGCCAAAGTATGCAGAGTCAAATGTCCTGTCATGATTTAGTTTATTTATAGATGTTGTTGCAGATTAGAGTCGAGCTGTAGTTTATTTCAATGAAATCATGACTGCGCACCACTGTTTGTTGGAGCAGATTGAATCTGTGGGATGAAAACCTGAAATACTTTGACTTTTTGGAAACGAGGACATCATTGTCCTGTTGCAACATGAGACACTCCATAATTATACAGAGCCCTTGAGAATTATGTTATTTAAAATTTTATGGGTCATTTTTTGTCATTCTATCTTTAACCCTTTCTTTCATGCTGAACTGATAAGTCCCTGTGTTCTGATCTCTCTCTTACCTCTTCGTCTTTCAGGACTCCTACAGAAAGCAGGTAGTAATCGATGGGGAGACGTGTCTGCTGGACATCCTGGACACTGCAGGTCAGGAGGAGTACAGCGCCATGAGGGATCAGTACATGAGGACAGGAGAGGGCTTTCTGTGTGTCTTTGCCATCAACAACACCAAGTCCTTCGAGGACATTCACCACTATAGGTGAGCCAAGTGACGAAACATCGCTGCTGTCTGTAGATCTGTTGTGAGTGATCTGTCCTGCCCGCATTGTTCATGACTGAAAACCCTCTGGATTGTGAAGGTTTAATGACCTGCAATGTCTGGAGTTGAGCTCAGTGGAAATTCTATCTGGTTAATAATGTCAGAATTTGCTGCATATTTGAATATTTATTATGATAACACAAAAAAAACCCAAAGTGATTTAAAATCTGGGGTACAGTCTTTTTAAAATGTTTTTTTTCCCCCAATGTGTGCTTTTAAAATTGTGCAATACATTGACATCTCTGTCATGTGTGCGAATGTCCAGAGAACAGATTAAGCGGGTGAAGGACTCCGAGGACGTCCCCATGGTGTTGGTGGGCAACAAGTGTGACCTCCCGTCCCGGACAGTGGACACCAAGCAGGCTCAGGACTTAGCGCGCAGCTACGGCATTCCCTTTATCGAGACCTCAGCCAAAACCCGACAGGTGAGAGTTCAGCCGGGGATGACCACGCCCTTCAGCCATGACACGTCTCATTTATCACCACTGCCTCGGGATTCCAGTGCAGGGCTAACATGTTGAATGGCGAGGAAGGTGCATGTGGCCACAGAGATACTGGCATTCACTTGATAAATTTCACTTTTCACATGGAATTTAATTCCTTCTGGGAAATTTAACTTGTAATTTTGGCAAATGTCTGCACGCAGGCTTAATAATTTTGCTCCTTGGATCACAAGTACGAGGGACTCCTGTGGTGTTGTTGATTTGTTTCACATTCACTGTCCCTAACGGTGCCTTTTTTTTTTAATAATAAGGTTGCTTGGAAATTTCTCTGGCAATGACTTGTGCATCATTAAATCCTCTCTGGTTAATTGATTTTTTTAAAATAATGGGTGATAATGTAATCATTGCATGCTACTTTGTCATGGTTATGTGAAATTATATCCTCATTAGGGCCACCTGCAAAGGATCCTGCATTATAAATAATCAGTAAATTTGTGGCGAGGAGCCTGCATGAAAGGACAAACTGTCGGTAATTGCTCAAGCGGGTTAATGATTGTGCTTCCTGGTTACTGTGACTGGGTGCTGGCCGATTCGCCGCGGCGTCACAAATGATGGTGTGTGTTGGGAGCATGGCCTTTAGTCGCTGACTGGCTGATGGCGTGATCTGTACACAAATCTTTCTCGGTCTCTCTCAGCTGCGGTGAATCAGGGTTCCTTCTGGTGTGCTGGGAATTAATTGACACCATTTCTTGCAGCTTCCTTCACCTGCTCGAGGGTGCATCAGTAATTCACCGGTGTCAGACTAGCAGCTGTCATCGCTGCTCGTTCTTTGTCCAATCTCAGTGATTTTTCAGAAAAAAATCTTCATACAATTTTAATTTCTTTCATCAGTGCACTCTGAATGGTTAAGAGATTCTTTACCTTTAAACTTCAGTCACTCACTCTCTGCAGGCTTAGGTGGTAACCATTCAGAGATAACTTTCATTTAAATATATATATTTTTTAAACGAGTATTCTCTCACACTATAATCAACTCTCTATTGTCTTTATTCACTCTCAGTATGTCGCAGTCACTTTTGCACAGCTAAAAACGTCACTAATGTATGAGCTGGAACAGGAATTCGTAGGAAATTACAGTTCTGTCTGTTGCAATTCACTGTTTTTAAGCCAACAGGAGGTGAGTGTTCAGTGTTCACACGATTGATCTCAGGAGTCTTGGTGATGAGCAAAGCCACATAATGCAAGCAGGCCCACCGCAGTCCATCGATCTGCTTTGTTCCTTTGCATTTGTAGCTTGCAACACATGCGCCCATGCAGTCTGTATCCCCTCCCTGTGTTCCTCAGCATTGAGGAAAGTTGTGTCTCACACTGCAGAGAGTGGAAGATGCCTTTTACACTCTGGTACGGGAGATCAGGCTCTACCGGCTCAATAAGCTCAGCAAGGAAGAAAAGACTCCGCGCTGTGTCAAGCTTAAAAAGTGTGTTGTGATGTGAAAGGGGTAAGTGTATGCAGCCGTGCACCCTCCAGCTCTGTGTGCGTGCGTGCGTGTGTGCGTGTGTGTGTGTGTTGTCGGTGGGAACTGTAAATAAGGCGGTGGGAGAAGATGCCGAGCGAGAGCTGGTACTTGAAACGTTTTCAGAGCTAACCTGCTGGTTTCTACTGGGGCTGTGGTGAAGCTTTAACAGGAGGCTGAAGCAGCGGAACACTTCTTCCCTTTTTCGGTGTCTGTGTTTTTTGTGGTTGATTATTATTGAAGGTTGCTTTCACACTGGATTCTTTTATGTAGTTGAAGCATAACTTTGAACCTCACTGGATTCACGCACTGCACTGCCTTTTTCCCCCCCCCACAGATGGTTTTTTCTCCTAATTGCAGACAGATATCCTTGTTTTCTTAAAGAAAGGATGGTGCTGCATATTCAAAAACTATAATTTTTCATCGAACACCTCACTCTCCACTGAACTGAGTTTGTTCTTCTCTTTGAGTATTTTTGAAATAAAAGTAATTAAAGCGAAGTAATAAAAAGAGGACAACCAAAAGCTGCTCCAGTGGAAATAATTGCACATTCTCTTGCACTTTTAACAGCATTTAAAAAACTGAATTAAGTTCTCTTTTCCATGATTTTATCCAAAAAATTGCCATATAACTGAGATTACATATGATCATGTAGCATCATGTGTAGTAATGTAAGTACTGTTGATGTTTACTTGTTGAAATCCTGATTTCCATCCTTATAGCAAACAATCATTTGAACATGTCACTTTTTATATTAATTTTTATTGCCTTGGTAATTCAATAAAGAAAAAAGTTTGCATTTGTGCTCAGGTTCATTAACGATACTACTGTTTTCACTAAACAGCAGAATTTGAATTCTTTTTTTTTTATTCCTTAATTTCAGCTGACATGTTTACAGAAAATATATAATACTTATATTTTACCATCTGAGTTTTTTTTTTGTAATCAGAGGCTATAAGTATCACAAATAAATGTTTGTTATGAGCACTGAGATAACGGGCAAAACAAAGGATCGTTCATTGATATTATATATGGTTTTTTAACTGGACCTATGCATACAAAAAATGCATTTCACAGCTTTCATCAAATACCCCGTATGTCTGTTGTCCTTCCGAAGTAGAGTTTTAAAGAAGCTTTAATTTGGGTTTGTTCTTTCTGTTTATAGTTCAGAGAGATGTATTTATCTCCTGGTTCGTTGTTAAAAATGATGCCGCTGAACTGTGGAAGAATCGCTCCTAACACGTCACCCCTGAGAGGTCGACTCGGTATAAGATACTCGCTCTGCCCTCGCCTTCAAGAACACGTGTTCTCATGCCATTGTGAAACATTTCAGACTAACTGCCAGTGTGAAAGCGTCCTAACGTGCTGAAATCATCTTTGAGCTGCTGAGCCATCGTCTGTGATTCAAAGGAAATTCTGGTGAATCTGGGATTGAATCAGGTGCTGAAGTGTTGCCGCGGCGAGCGTCTGCTCGGAAACTCGCTGACACGTCTGCAATTTAAACGGCGTGTTTGTTGGTGCGAACAGTTTCCTTGCAGCTTCCGAAGCCCTCCGTCTTCTTTATTTCCCTGCTCTCTTTGTCACAGCCTGAAGTGACATCAGGCACTTTTACTCCACAGCTCCTTCCTGATTATTGCCACATTTATTGCGCTGCGTGAACCACTCGGGTGCTCTTATACCTGCATCAGTGTCACATCAACAGACACAAGCTGCATTTCCATGAAGCCTGTTATTCATCAATAATCACAATAAGAGGCCAGGGAGAGAATAAAAGTCTCTTCTAAATACTTCTATCTGAATAAATTGATGCACTCAAAAAGAAAACCTTCAGTTTTGAAAGCGGTTTGATTTTTCTTATGAACTCGGGGTTTTGTTCAGAGCAGAACATGCTCGCTCAATAAAATCAGGCACAGGTGCCTCTCCTGGGTTTTTCTTCTCTTTTAAGATCATTTTTGTCTGAGGTTGATCTCTCCAGAGAAGTCATAGAAGCAGATCATTCATAGACCTGTAGCACATGCAGCAAAGTGCATGTTGGTGGACTGCACAGACATGGAAACTGTAAACAGCATGGCTCGCTCTCATTTTAGTTTGCAGTGGGTATTGATTGCCTTCAAAAGGGGGAACCACTGGCTCATGTAACTGCAGCTACTGTCTGTCACTTTTATTTTGGAAGATGTTTTTAATCAGTGGTGTCAAACCGACGGATCCCTCTCTGACGTGTCGCACTGTATTACGCCAACATGATTTTTTGGAGATTTAACTTCAATCTGGTTTTACCTGACTGTAATAAACACAATAACTGCTGACCTTTTTAATTCCAACTATGATCACTTTTTACTATTTTGTGTCTCTTTTCTTTTCCAGGGAGTTGATGATGCCTTTTACACATTAGTGCGAGAAATCCGGAAGCATAAGGAGAAAATGAGCAAGGACGGCAAAAAGAAGAAAAAGAAGTCCAAGACAAAGTGTACACTGATGTGAATATCCACCCCTTTTCAAGACAGACTAAAAAGAAACTTTCTTCAACAGTTCAAGTAATACGTTTTGTACATTACACTAAATTATTAGCTTCTTGTTCAATACCCACAATACTAAACCCCACCTGAATTTTCTGCCTTTCTGTTATTTGCTACTTGGACACCAATAAGCTTCATTTCCAGTTTAGTGCCAGTTTTTCGATGCGTATTGGTCCAACAGCCTGATGACTTTAATTTTATAAGATTGTGAAGATTTGGATAATTTTATATTTAGCTGGGAGAGAAATGCGTCCCGAGTCGTATTTGACAAATTGCGCATTAAAAATTAATGCTAATTTTCCCCTTAGCTTAAATGGTTGAGACCTGCAAATATTGTGTAATACCCTCTGGGATGCCAAAGAATGAGTTTTCATCCCGCTCGCATAGAAAAATGGATATGAAGAAAGGACCAAGATTTAGCCAGACGAGATCCAAATGTCCCCCGCCACAGTGTAATGTCCCCTGTCTCCCACGACCTTTAGATAAGACTTAGTTATGTCACTGATAAATATGCATGCCAACCTCTACTCTTCTCCAAATGTTTTAACACCCTAATTAGCAATTAATTAATTTGCAGTTTGTCGATGCTTTGTACTGTGTGGGGAGTGATTTCTTGCCTACATGAGACGAGATTTTTTTTTTTTTTTTTTTTATTTTTTGCATGCATTGTGTCCTACATGACATGGGTCTTGCAAACGGCCTCTGTTTGATGCAATGATTGGCGCCTGCAGTGGGGATGCCTGACTCAAATGGATGTCGTACGGTCTGCTTTTTCAGGTTTAGAGGAAGTATTCACTTGACGGTGACCCATTTTCGTAACGGTAAACCGGGAATAACAGACAGCAGTGGCGTCGATAGCTCCACGTTGCCCAGACTTCTGCCTCTTATAACTTTAGGTTGAAAATTGATTACAGATTTCCAGCATTTCCCTAGGCCAAGGCTCGACTGTAGGACTGTTTTGATTCATCTTGACAATTAACGGTTGTCACTGCTCTGTGTTGCAGAAGAGCTCTGAACTTGTTCTCTTGCAGGACTTCATATTTAAGCAGTTTGTTTGGCTAAATGCTAAATTTACCTACCTACTAGCTGCCCTTTGCTGACTTTTTTTCCCCCAAAAAAAGCTGTCACCTAGTTGTGCTTGTGTTTGGCCTGGAAGCAGAATGCCTCCTTTAAGCAGCTGTCAGGAATATTTGTCTTGGTGTGGAGTCACAGAGGTTGTTCAAAATGTCGTCCAAATGGATTTTCAGACTCTTTTCCTTTCAGAGCTTTTCAGTTGTTTGTTTTTTTTTTTCCGATTCATTTGCTAAAATGTTGAAATTGCTCAGTGGCCTGCCTTTCAACAGAGATGATTGTCCAGCAAAAATAATTTGTCATTTTCTCTCACCGCACTAGTGTATCATTGTGATGTAACTGGAACGGATGTTTGTAAATGAGGCAATAATTGCCATCAAATTGGTTTTTAGACAAAATCGTCTGAAATTATTTAAAGAAGTCCTAGTTTCTTCCTTGGGTCAACCCATTGTTCACCCTTTTCTTATTGTGTTCACAAACCGTTTGCCTGGGGATTTTTGTTTGCCTTTTATCTTTGCATTAGGTGCTAAATTTAGACGGTAGGGAGAGCTGAAACCACATTTACTTTGTCCCATGTGCTCACAAGAGATACACACACTGTCAAGGGAGAGGGAGCAATATTATTCACACAGAAAATCCAGACACGATGCATTTTGTTTTCAGGATTAATGGATTTTGACCCACTTTATTATTACCTCTTTTTTTTTCATGAAGTAGATAAAAACTGTTAATGCAATTTTTAATTAAGGAACCCTCCTGTTAACAAATACTGTTGCAAAAGTAGTTTTACTGTAATGTTTGAAATGTTTCCACTTCCTTTTATTGCGTGCCAACAGCTGATTTCTGAAATGTATCATTTATACCTGGATCGTATTTTAACAACCTTTGTATAGTTGTGATACTGAAAGGTGCATATTTTGTAAATTGTGCTTCATTTGTTGGTGTGTCTTAATGAATGTTGCTTTAATGGAGTTTGGCTCCGCTCTGTGTATGTGACTAGAGAGTGTGACTGGGTCCAGGTCTAGGGAAGTGAATGAATGACCACTTTACAGCATACCTGTTGGGGGGGCAGTGTAGAGTGGTGATCTGATCTCAAATGAGTCTATTTTTTGCCATGAATCTCACCACTCCTATTTAATGTGTAATAAAGAACAAAGTAAAAGAGGAGCCTCGTTTTTTTTTTCTCCTTGTTTCTCATTTATTGCTCGGATTTATTAAAACTTGCATGAGCTAATTGCACTCCAGATCCATCGCAGCACTTTAAAACCGCCGCAGTAAATGGGAGCACAGTCTTTTTTTTATTGACACTGCTCGGTAGCACGAACGCCTGAAATGGCATTTTTCTAAAGGAGACATGGATTTTACAGTTCTCTTTCTCTGGTGTTTGAAGATCACGTCAATGTCGCCCAGCAGGTGGCACTCTTCACTCACATTGGCCAGACTCTTTCTTTTACGCCACAAAATCCATAAAGGGGCTTTTCTTCCACCGCCCACTCTACCAGACAGAGCGCGCCTAGTTTTAGCTTTTACAAGATGTGTGTGTGTGTGTGTGTGTGTCTTTATTTTAAAAATAAACAAGAACTAAAAATATTTATATGAGGGGAAAGATTTTGTTTGCTGAGCTTAAAGGCTCCCAGTGGTTAGAGCGGACATGGGAAGCACTTCATGCTTTAAGTTGATTATCTCTGGTGTTTAAATTAGATTAAATAGACAAATTTTCAAAAATAATTTCACAACAGCAAAGACGCGAGAATAATTTGTTTAAATAAGCAGAAGAATTGGCTCACTTTCTCTTCTAAATGAGAATTAATTTAATTCTAAGAGCATCAGATTGATTTTCTGTCGTTAAAGTGATCAGATCTGATGAAAATAACAACTGATGAACCATTATGAAATCAGTCATTATTCAGGATTGATTCCAGGGCTCTTGTTTTCCAAACCTTTTGATAACGGCTTTATTGTGAGATTCATTCGGAGGTGTACAGTTTTGTCTGATGCCTCAGCAGCTTGAGTTGTTCTTAAGGAAACTTAAGGTCAGCAAAACACAGTTTAACTGTGAAATTGTTTAAACATTAACTCTTTTTTTAAACAACGCTGATTTGCTTTCAGTCATTAATTTAAGGCTTAATTCATTTACTGTGTTTCTTGGAACTCAACTAATATGTATTAAAGTTGTCTGAATGAAGTGAAAACACCTCAAATGCATCATTTTCATGCTCTTTGTACTTTTGAAGGTGAATTAACTTTAACTTGGATAACAGCAAGATGTTACAGATCAATCATTCTAGTTTTATTAGCATGCATTGAAACTAAACATTTAGCTGAACTGATTTATCTGAGAGCAAAAGAGGAACATGTGACTCACTGAGAAACCTCTTGTTTCTGGTTACTACATTAACTATGACAGATCATATTCATAACAAATCTGGAGTTTAAACCATGAGCCTGGTTTGATTTCCAAGAACAGTTTCAACGTCTCCGGGAACAATTTTATGCAACATAAATTGCAGCTAATTTGGAGAAAGCATGTGAGTAATACAGCACCTACATTTTATACAATGAAGCTGGTGAAAAAAAAGTCAAACATACAGGCTGGGTATCGCGGTGCTGGACTTCAAGAAAGCTTCTTGATTAAATCAAACTTCATTTCCATCAGTAAATGCAGAAAGTTTAAGGAAAACGACAAGACGTTCGGTGAAATGATTTGCCCCCCCATACCGCTTTTTATCCATCTGTATTATTTTGGAGACCCAGAGTTTTTGTAAATATCCTTTATCAACTTCCCAAAACATAATATCACTCTTCCTGTTGTGTCTCAAATCTTCAGATTCACCAGAATGTTGCTTTTCAGAAACAAAATACCAAAATACTCACAATGCTCCACATGATAACTGGTGACTCAGACTGTGTCTACAGATGAATCCAAACAAAATCTGCAGAGAATCTGTTCAAAATCTGAGAGATCTGATCCGTGAGAATCCCACTCTTCCAAACGGGGACTTTTCCATTTTTCCCTCTTCCCTCCCTGCTCTGTGTGTCTGCGGCTCTCTAGCATCATGCCGACCAGTTGTCCCTGTGATTCTGCCTTCATTTTTATAGTCTGACTACAGAATGTTGTGACAACGTCATTGAAATTCAATTTATATGTCCAGTAACTTTGGTCACACGCCCTGACAAAACACTAAATAGTTTCCAGATGAAACTTGGACAAATATTTTGTCATTTTTGCAGACCAAATTCATTGTAGCCAATTGACAATTGTCACTGTGTATAATCATAATGTGGGTGGTTGAAAATCACTGAGACAGATGTTATTTTTTGTAAGTTTTATACATGAAAATAAAAGAAAATTAATATCCAAAGCGAGTGAAAGATGAATTAATCACTGGAACAAAACTGAATAGGCCGTTTCATTATGCTGTAACACTAAAACGCTGAGTGGTTCAAACATGTAAGAACACTTAACACAAAGAGTTACATCAACCAGATAAAGTTATCATGAATAATCAAAAAGAAATAAGATATATTGGTAGGTTTTAGCATATAACAATAAAAGCTGTGGGTTATTGTACTCACAAACCTTCCAAAATCAGATGTTGAAATAAGAACCTTTCGTCAACAATAATTTCTTGTAAATTTCATGACAGCAACACATTCAAATAACCAGAAATAAGTTAGATTTCGATCAGTAGGGTTTTCAGTAAGTATTTAGTGAGGCAGAGTTTATCAATTTGTAAAAATTGTGGAACAATTACAGAAAAAAAGGCAACAAGAAAATGTCATAAGATGTGAAGATCCCACCATCTACAGTGCCCGATGCCAGCAAATGAGTCAGAGCATGTGGATAAATCTCCGCGGATCGGGGACAGGGAAACAGTCCAGTACTGACTCCTCATGATCTTTGAGCTGTGAGGTGGGAACAGCGCAACTGTAAACAATTCACCATGCAACAAAGAATGCAAATGTACAGTAATACAAACACTGGATGTATGGATGGATGGACAAACACTGCTGCCTTCAAAGAACCAAAGTTGATTCAAAACAGACTAATGGAAAGAACATCACTGGTGAGGTGAATCAGGATTGTAATTTCTTTTCAGGAACCAAAAGGGTCATAACCAGTCGACTATAGAAGAGATGAATCGTTCCTATTATCAGAGCACGGCTCAAAAGACTGCATTTCTGATGATATGGGATTATATGAGTCTACAGTTTGGGGCAGCTTTACGTTTGTAAAAGTGCTTTAAATGCTATAAAGTAAACAGCGTTTGTAGAACAACTGCTCCCATCCTGACAAAATGGCTTTTAAGGAATGTCAGCAAGCCAGTGCTAAACCACACACTGCAGCCACCGCAACAGCTCCACTGTAAAAGAGTTTTTTTAATATTAATGATAAAAATAAATAATGTTTAGATTTTGCACAGAGGATAGAAATACAGATATCTAAGTTGTGGTGATAAAGCGCTGAGCTCAAAGCACTGTGTTAAATCCTGTGAATGACGGCCTCGTTAATCGTGACATGAACCCGCTCTCGTGCAGAGCTGTCAGAAATAACAGAGCAGTGTGAAACACATGACCTGTGTTTATGACGCCGTGAAGATTTCCAGCCTCAAAGTCCACATGAGAGACCATTTTAATGAGTGTGTTCCTTTTGAAGAAATCTCTGTGTTGTTTCGTTTGGAACATAAATGCCATTTGAAGGATATTTTTGATTCATTACCCCCCCCCCCCCCCCCCCCCCCCCCCCCCCACCTTCTTTCAATTCTGTGTAAGAGGAGTTGAGTTAGTCTGAATCTTTCGTGTAGAAACTCCCCAGCTCATTTACTTATGTTGTTCAGCATTAAACACCACAGAAAACAATTCCAGACATGTTTGATTCAGCCAACAAAGGTAATCCATAACTTTGAATGAGAAGCCAAGGGTGTTTTTCCACTGGAACATCAGAATACTAATACCAGGCAACAAACTTGAAAGTAATTCTGCTCACTTTCATATTAATGTGCAAATTCTTGTACGACTTTGGAGCTCACCCCTGGGGCATGTTTTCTTCAACTCATGTGTTCCTTTTAAAAAACAAAAAGCTCAGCATCTTGCTGCGGCTACTCTCTGACCTTTATACTGAGCAAAACAAGACTTGTGGTCAATGAAATGAATCTCTGCAGGGCCTAGCAGGTGATATTTAGGGGGTGTTTTCAAAAAACATGTACCTCAAAGGAAAACTACAGTGAAGAGAGAATTTAATTTTCTGTTAGGAGATTTGAATAATAGTAACATAAAGCAATGGGGATGTTTTAGCTCCGCACTTTTCTTCTCGCCTTTCTCTCTCTGAACATCTCAGAAGGAACTACAATTTTGGAGAAGCTCTGACCCAGCCATCACAACCCAGGCACAGTCAGGTACAGTCACCCTGAGGGGTGTTTTATAAAGCCCACTTCTCCTCAAATGTATGTTTTTGGACTAAACACTCCACAGAAAGCCTCATTGTGAGCCTGGAGTACTTACCACTACACTACCGTACAGGAAGTACTCCTTTTTAATCACATAGTAATAATGCCAATCCAAGTTTAAACCTAAGTTTTCAGCTATTTCATCCACCATACAACACATGCCAATATATTTCAAAACCACATCCCAGGTAACATATTTCTGGAGTTTCTGACACTTTACACTCAGGCAGGGTGTTTTAGAGGTCAGCATATCTCTGTATCGGTACAGTTTCATAAAAAGTCGCTCCCTACCCGTTTTTATAGCCACTCTGACAGAAGTTGTCCTCTGGCTTCAACGCGCAGGATTATGTGTTGGAAGATTTGCTTGTTTAGTCATATTCTGTGAAGGGGGATGTCATGTAGCATCAAAGATGAGATATTTTCCCTTGCAGATTTCCAAGAAATAAATGCCAACTAGATCATGACCATAGACAGTATACAAGCTTCAAAAGGACAGGCCTGTGTATGTGTCATATGCAGGCGATGCTGGGGTAATTGGCTGCAAAACAATGCTTGGTGCAGAGGCAACCTGTACAGCTATATCCTGTTCTGGATTACAGTCTCACCGGCAAAGCTGTTTTTGACATTGAAACTATAATTATCATTAATGAATCATTTTTATGCAGTTAGCCAATTATAAATTAAAAGAGGCAAGTGTTTTTTTTTTTTGTTGTTTTGTCCTCGTAGCCCATTTGAATTTTCTGGTTCCTCCATAATTATTCTCCGTTAGATGTGCCGAATAGCTTGTTTCAAAGGAAGTTAAGTTGTTTCAAAACTGCCGCTGCGAACAATAAACTATGTTAACATATTGTGACAAGCTCCATTACTCTGTCTTCCTAAACAATGGGGCTACGGTTCCTGCCACATAGCAGCCAAGAGTGAAAAAGAGAGGAGATCTAATGAATTATGCAGAGAGAGCTTTCTCTCAGCCTGACAGTCTGAAACCAGCCTAGAGAAAATTGTAAGAGAAGTACGAGTCAGTGCAGCCATCACAAATCCCCCTCCCCTTCCCCCCAGGGACCACCAAGGCCAAAGCCTGTCAGTCAAACACCCTCTTCCTAAACTGTAATCTGGGGACAGCATTGAGAAGCCTGCAGGTCTGATAAAAAAAAAAAAATAATAAAAAAAACGCTGAAAAGATGCCCGTGAAACCAATCCATGGCACTCGACGCTCCCGTCAGCGAGGAGGTCGAAGGGGAAAAGGACAAAGCTAATGTTATCAAATTGCTACCAACAAGCCACGGTCTGCGTTCACAGCCCGGACAGGCTAATCCATCCGCACACTATGGAGATTGCTCAATCACAATCACTAGTCCTGACCCCCCCCATGAACGAGTGCAGAAAGGTGAATTCACAATCATCCGACAGGCTGACCTCTGCCTTGTTAGTGCACAGAACGAGAGAATTTCTTTTTTATTTTAATGAAGCGTGTCTCCTCTTCCTGGCAGGCTGCTCAGTGCAGGGCAGCGAGAGCGCAGTCTGGTAATGAGAGGCCAGAAGGTTTAGGTGTCTTCAAACTGCAACACATAGACGAGGCTTAATACAGGCGTGTTTTCACCAGCCCTGGAGGAACCGGAGAGCTGGATGAATATTCATGGCGCCGTGATGAATTGTGTTGCCTACAGCATCGTGCCACTTTGAAAACCCTCATGCTGCTTCTTTTATCACAGGAGGTCCTTGGCACTGAACCTCACGGGCCAAAACACCGCGCTCCAGCATCCAGCTACCAATTATCATCTGAGATCATTAACTTTTTATGTTGACACAAACACTGCAATTTCAGATGCCCCTCTTTATTCAAATGACCCTATTCATGAGGAGTGGCTGACTCAGTTGATTGGATTTTTTTTCCCTGCATGCCTCGCAATCACTCAACAAGTGATGTTTGGACACAAAATTAATGAACAGCGTGCAATGCTTTGAACTGCGCGCACGCTGTGTTTCGAGATGGATAAATAAGCCCCATAATATCTTTCGGAGTGTGTATCAGCATAGATTGATACAGTAATGACTTTATGTTGAATGCCTATGCTTTGTTGCATTCAGGCAGCATTCTCTTCATGATGATGGTAAAGTCGCAAGGCGGAGAGATAAAGGATAGACGGACGGAGGCAGAGTTTGGTTGCAGGGTGGAGGGCCTGGGGATTGAGCAGCGTCATGTTCCGCAGCCCCAGACGGGTGATTCATACCAGCTTCATCACTGGCAACAGACAGGACATCCAGGCCTTTATTACCTCCATCCATCACCATCACTTCATCAATCTGAGCTTCTGTGAGCCAGCTCTCCAACCAGTCCCTAAACACCCATCCCAACGTGCTGCCGGACAGAGATTTACACCCACCCACTAGCACACACACACACACACTCACACACACACACACAACAAGAGAGACGAGCATCTATGTCAACTTTAGACACAGGCATGCTCTCTCTCTCTCTTTCTCTCTCTCACTACCACACACACACACACACACAGGCACAGAGTGAGGCAGAAAGAGAGAGAGTGTAAAGGCCATTCTGCATGGTGTGAAGCTGTTCCCCTAAGGGCCTCCAGCTGACAGGCTATCCTGCATTGTGAAAGCCACTTACACTGCAGCCACATCATACCACCTGCTGCTGCTGACCAGTGTGTCAGGGAGGCATATCATGATGGATACACTAAGCTGCTGGAGAATTCATTAAATCATTCCCTCTGCTCCCGCCATTAAATTAACGTCCCAACTCTCCCGTACTTATATAACACAGGACCCCGGTTCTCTTTGAGCTGCTCACTGCTGCACTCTAATGTACTCAGTACTAGAACCCCCGTAAGAACTATTACCTTGGGTTGTCAGAAAGGTTAAGAAAGATGGGCGTTATTCTTCCGCATCTACTGTCAGTACTGGGCAAGTTACTGAAAAATTATAATTTATTGCTGTTGGATTGATTCTCACTAGATTAGATGGTAAATGGACTTCGCTTGTGGAGGGCATTTTCACCCCTCAGCAGTGTTAACATGCTTTATATTATCCGTCACGTTCACCGTTCACCCATTTTCGTATGAAATAATTCAACATCCTCACAAACCAATGGCAGCGGCTGCTGTGCAAGGTGCTCACACACCGGTGGGAGAAACTTCAGGCTCTGTGTTTCACCCAAGGATACCGTGACACGTGGTCAGGGCAAGATGGAGGATTGAGCCGCCTTCCTGTTCGGCAGCCACCCTGTCACAATTATGGTTACTGCAAATTTAAAAAACAACAACAAATCGTTTGTTAAATGGGAGAGTAGTTTTATATTCCTTTCTGTTGCGTTCGTTATTTAGTCTGTCTTAGTAATGTGCTGGGATATAGCTTGGCTGTTCACTCTGAGCAGGCCGGTCTGATAAATCTGAGTTATTGTGGAAAAAGATTATTTACAATGATGAACCCACAATTAACATCTAACTGCACTTCCTATGAACACAGAACACTGGTGCGTCTCTTCATGCTCCCTGCGCTGATGTTCAGATGCATCTAGCAGCAATATTGACAGTTTTGAAATGTAAATTTTATGAACATATTTAGCTGAGAACAAGAGAAGAGTAGATATGACATTTGGAATTCATCCACAGAATCCAGGCCAACTTCAATAAACTCCTGATCACTGGACGAAGACGTGTACCACATTAAGACTGCACTAAGTCAGTTCTGACAGTAACAAGAAAGATGTCTGACTAAAGGGAATATTGTCATTAGCCTGCAGTAAAGTATCATCTCACCTCTATGTGCCTGCAGCAGCCTCCATGTTGGCGTTCTGTCTCAGCTGCTGCTGCTCCTCACATCATGAGCTCATTGATTTATTACTTTACAGATCAGCTAACATCAAATTATGGAGCATCTCTCAAGTAAGTGACTAGAATTTACATTAACTGATACAACAAATGCGCTTAGGATATAGACTACTGTCCTGACTCTGCACAGCATGGTACCTTGCTAAACCATAAGGTGTTAAACAACTTCAAGTGGAGCTTAGTACAGACTTTTTGGAAGACCGCACTACTTTTTTTTCATTTAGATTGCTTGTCTGTGTTTGTATTATCAAGTTGTCTCATGATTAATACTTTTTCTTTGTTTATTCACAAATGTTTTTTTTCAAGTCTGCACTTTAGCCACTCTTAGATAAATCATCGTGGAATTACTGTTGCATTATACACTTTTGTTACAGTGCCTCACACTCCAAGACAAAAAGAAAACCAAAGAAAACCAGTCACTTTTCAACACTGTGTCATATTGATTCATAACTGCTATTACACAGTCCTTTTCTACCTTCTGCATTTGTACGCAGACCTTCGAAGCAGCATACGATGCGGTACAGAGGCTGACATTACAACATATGAACATAAGCTACTTGGGGGAGATAAACAAATGTTGTACTCCAAGAAACATTTCACTCTCAGAGGCTGAGTGAAGTTATTGATTCATGCATCACACTGTGTTCCAGTAATGGCTTCAATTTATTTAACACACTCACTGTGGGGTCTTTTTGGGGATCTTTTGAGGGTGGGCTTTAGGTACTTTTGTGAGTTTTAGTGCTCAGAACAAGAAAAAAAAAATATATTGGATGTTGAAATGATTCGATGTTTCACGGATGTTTGCTTGTTTGATGACGACGGTGATGAAAGGGATGAAAACAACGAGGGGCTTAAAAGAGAGAAAAGGGACTTGAAGGGTGGATGACACTTACTGTAAGTGTCCGTCAGCGCTGCGGTGTGTGGAGAGTGGTGGCTTCTTTAGTGACAAAACGAACAGCAAATACACCGGGAGAGACACACTTTGTGCTTTTTGATGGCACAAGTTGAGATTCTGGTTTAACAAACACCTCCTTGAGTGCTTTATTGAGATGCATTCACAGTGTTTTGTTCACAGTAGCTTCAGTGTGTGTGTGTGTGTGAGACTGCTCATGTGTGGGTTCGCATGCATCAGGATGTAGCATATTACATTCACGCCCTCACACGGAGATATAAATAGGCAAGCTTCAATACAGGGAAATCTGAATAATAATTTGCTTCGCTGCCATCCATTCAAACTTACAGTCTGTCGAGGTCGAGTTATGCAGAGCAAGCACAACGTGGAACCTCCTCGCAAATATTTGGTGCGTGCTGCAATAAATTCAATCTGATAATTTTTTTCCCCCCTCATACAGAAAAGATTTATTGCAAAGCAGATTAAAGATCATGACACAAATTACATCATCTCATCTCTTATCTTCCTTTTCTTTGCGATCACTGGCTGTTCTGGTAATCACATTTACCCCCTCATTTGTGTGACGAATGAGGGGGTAAATGAAAGTGTGCGCAGAGTTTCTGTGCTCTTTTGCTTATCTAAGTCTTGGCCGTTTACAGTGTGTGTGTGTGTGTGTGTGTGTGTGTGTGTGTGCACGCGCACATGCATGTATGTGACAGTGTTATCTCTTCCTCATTCAAGTCATGTCACAGGCCAGACACTCCATTGTCAGGAGGGGCTTTCATCCGCTGACTTCAGATGTGCCTGTCATCCAGTCCAATTATACAGAGAGAAATAGGTATTGTTACACTCTGGGGATTGATTCAAGACAAAATAGAAAAGTGAAAGAAGACTACACAGTCATCTACGGCCACGCGCCGCTTGCTTGGAGTCACACATGCCCTTTTACTTGCACACACAGATTCAAAATCACATGGGCGAGCAACTTCAATATCTCAGTGATAACAAATCCTTACAAGGTAACACGACCTCGCTTCTGTCTACAGTGGAAAGTGTCTGGCAGGTGGGTTACAGTAATTTGAAATGGTGAGGGATCGAGTGCTGCACCTCCGCCTCAGCTCCGCCGCCGGGGTGATAGACCTTCTTTTCATGGAGATGACTGCGGGTTGATGAAGCAGCTGAGCAAAGCCGGTCTTACGACGGCTTCAACCTGCTGCTGAGTGCATTTCAGAGCCACTCAAGCATCAGTCAACATGGCTGACACGGACAGCCTCATGTCACCACTTGTGCATTTTCCTTTCTGCTCTTTCGGTTCTTTCTCCTCTCTGCCTGTCTCTCCTACTAAGCAGGCATGTATGTCAAGAACGACCACTTATCCCCGACTGCTCATGGGAAACAGTTCCAGTTCATGTAATACCAACCTGTCATTGCGCTCACATGATACTGCGCTGCCGTGTAGTTCATCAATAAGCATTCAGAAACTCCTGCTCGCACTGAAACTGTTGAGATATTGTGTGAATAATAGTTCTTGAAAAGTTTTAAGGTGCTCTTTCAGGCTTTGTTTTAAATGTGCGGCTGAAGAATAGAAAGATAAACCAGTTTTTCAGCTTTACTTAAAAGGATCCATTTACCTTTCCTGTCATTTCATTAGGTTTGTCACATGTCTCCGTGTTTATACATGGAAGTTGTGACAGCTCAAGATGGCAGACGTCTCAGTTTAGACAATCCCCTTATGTGTAGTCAACCCTGCGTTTCCAGCCGAGCCTCCAGTGTCCTTGCTCCTGAATCAGGCTCATTGATGTGGAACGCAGTTGGCTGAGATGCTGGAGGGCATGGGGAGAAGGGATTTGCTCCTCGGATAAGTCTCTTCTCTGTGCAGATTCCTACTGGGCCACGAGAGGAGATTTAAGCTCTCATACACACACACACACACACACACACACACACACACACACACACACACACACACGCGCACACACATCTGCTTTCGCCCATCAATCTCCCAGCTCCACCTAGGTTGTTTTGAAAGTGATAAATTCAGCCATTTAATATCCATAATTAATAATTTATAACATGCAGCGTGCCACAGATTTAGATTAGGTAGTATTTTATCTAGGTAATAGTTGTATCCTTCAAGGTCATACTTAATGTTTTTCATTAGCCTTTCTGAGGTAATGTCGGTATATTTGTTCAGGAACTTGTCTCTAATGTCACTTAATGATACTACTGGGTACAATTAAATGAAAGAAACCCCTTTTTGCAGAACTGTGATAATTGTGTATTCTTGATTTATTTAATTATATCATCTCTTTCAAATACATTATGCTCCCAAACTATTAAAACACTGTGTAGGGAATCGTCATCATACTGTGGTAAAGAAAAAAAACAACCTCACATGGCAGAAAAAGAAGTTTCAGTTCAAAGATAAGCAAGAAATCAATTTTTTGGGGAAAAAAAACTAGAAATAAAAAGAGAGCATTTTTTATCCTCAGTGGTGTATCTCTTAAAGAACTTGCAGCAGGCCAAAATAGGTGTTCAGCACAGCGAGTAATCCCTGTGAAAATATTCTGAGGATTCAGCATGAGCTATTGTTGGTATCATAGCTAAAGTAACACCAGGCTTATTTTCCATTAACTTTTGAAAAATCACTTGTCGGAGAAGTTTAGCAACTTCCTTCAGATCGCTCAATGAAAAATTGCAGATAAGATATTTTTCTTGTGTGGATTTTTTTTCCCCCCTTTTCTCTTTTTATAGTGAATAAATGTAAGTGAGCCAAGTTATCTTGCTGTCATCCCCTCCTCTCTCCCGCTCCCTCCCTATGCCTGTCTTTCTCCTCTCTGTGTGTCTCTGAAATACACACATACTCTCTCGCACAAAGGAGGGAAAGTGTCACTATGGAAACAAGGAGGCGAGATTCTAAAAGCTACCTCTTGAGACGAGAGTTAAGACAACAAAAAGGAGTCCACTGTGTGAGTGGCAGAAAAGCGGCAATATACACAACATCTATACTTCTCTCCCTCCTGTTCTGCGGCTGTGGATGTCATCATCAGCCTGCCTTGTCAGCCCTTTACCTTCATCCCACAGTTTGTGCTTCCAGCAGACAGCGAACGTCTCTGTCTGTGTTCTCACATGTACCTGCCTGCATCCATGCTCTGTGTGTGAGTCTAATAGTCTGATGCCGTGCCTTCAGTTTAATGCATCTAGCTCCGTGGACAACCGTGTATGTGTGTGTGTGTGTGTGTATGTGTGTGTGTGAGTGGCTTGGGTGTAATATGCACCACGCATTTCTTTAATAGGGCTAATCCATTTTAATCCCACCTGCCACAGTTACCTTACAATGATGAATGTAAGCCTAAATGAGTTGAGACGCAGAGAAATGCCCGCGGGAGACAGAGGAGGAGGCTGAAAGGTAGATTTAAGTCTCTATATGTGTGTGTTTGTCTTTGTTGGTGTGTGCTTGTGCGCGCGTTTTGTGCGCGTGTGAGCCAGTGCATGTGTATTCATTAAGGTTTCTGCAGTGGCTGAAGCAGGTTTTTCCTCTCTGCTCTGTTGAAGGCTATTTTCCGCGGGTCTGCAGGGTCACTGCTGTCCTTAGTGATGTCTCCTTCAAGTGTAATCAGCACCATGGACAGCAACACCGATCTCCACCATTGCAAGCAGCCACAAGCAGGCATCCATCTCAATACACTCAAGGAGGCTCCCCGTGCTGAGCTCCTTTCCTTTTTCATTCCTGCTGATCTGAAAGAATTGGATAGGTGAAAGCAGGCTGCCCATTAGACTTCAGTCTTGATGTACTCCTTGATCTTTAGCAGGAATGGAAAGGAGATGAGGAGATGGGGGGAGATAGCTGTGAGACACCCCCAGGCGCACATATATTTATTAAACCTTTAATGTATGACTCCTACAGGATAAGTTTTCCTCTGTGAAAGCAGATTCCAGTGCCTGGATATAGCAGAGACGTGGTGTTGTCCAGTGTAACGGTGTACAGTGCAACAGTTTCACTGTCAGGATCACAAACCTGTGGTGGCTTTTAGAAATAGCAGCAAAATTAAGAAACAAAAAAGAGATAAGGAGAGATAAAAAAAAAGAGAGTGGAGAAGGGGAGGGGTGAGATAGGAGGAGTATACTACTGTACAGAGTGAGTAGCTGAGTTAGGGTGAGAGAGAGAGGGAGCGATAGGGAGAGTGAGACACAGAGGAGAGGGAGAGAGAAAGAGAGAGAGAGAGAGAGAGAGAGAGAGAGGGAGAGAGAGAGAGAGAGAGAGAGAGAGAGAGGGTGCAGATAGCGGGAGGGGAAAACCTCCTCTCTGAAAGGGATGATGTCAGTCTCTGCAGCTGAGCCCCGGTCCCCGACTCGATAATGCTCTCTCCTCCAGAAACAGACGGGCAGACACGGCACATCCACAAACGGGGAGGCAGGGGTGAGGGACAAACTGAGGGTAGAAGCAGGAGGAGTCTGGTGAATGAAATCCTGCAGGTACGTATGCCACATTCTCATCCGTCTACGAGTTCATTCATTCGTCTTTTGTTGTGTGCCGCCTGCCATCACGTTTTAAAATTACTGCCGGCCAATTCTCACTTGCTCAAAGTAACTATCATGTTTTCACAGTGTGCCACTGCAAATATTGGGAGTGTGAGCATGTACACTTTTACATCCCAGTCCCAGCCCGTCCGTGTGAATTTGTGTGGGCGTGTGTATTTTGGTGGGGGTGTGGAGGGAGAGTGCTCGCTGCACGAGAGGACATCAACACACACAGGCATTAGGGGAAAGTTTTTAATGAAGACGAAACTGCTTTATTCATCCCTCTCGGGAGGAAAACAGCTTCAATTATTCAAATCCAAATCAGATGCAGGGTCCCCAGAGCAGAGGGCATGCCAGAGATTTGAGATTAGAGCGGTGCAGGGATTTTGTGTGAAGATAACCTAACAACATGGAAAAATAGCTTCTTCTTTTTCTGTAGTCTGTTGCGCCATTGTTATCAAGCTCTTCCCTGCCTGCATAAGCGAATTGCCAGGTTAAAGCAATGCCTTCTGGGATGCTGGTGGTCAGACAGGTGACTTAGCCGTGGTGAGTCATCCTACAACATCTGTCACTGACACCTCTTCTTCTCACTTTGGGTTACAGATTTTTGTCTTGCACAAAGAAGAACGTCATTTTCAAACCCTGTGGTTTATACTTCACCACTGTTGAAATTCAGCCAACATGTAGAAGTTATTGTTTTTCATACAAGAAAAATTGATCTGTGAAAGTCACAGGCAGCTGGACGGCGATATGTGCAGAGTCACATTCAACAATGACATTGACAAAGGATAAATTTTATCTTTGTGTTGGAGAATCCTGGACACCTAGGATATGTGTGTGTGTATGTGTGTGTGTGCAACCATGTGTGAGTACTGTGTCATTTCCTTTTCTCGGGCTAATGAACTCGCAGGGCCATCAGATAAAAAAAGAGCAGGTCACAGACACATCTCACCAGCAACCATCCATTTACACACTCAGGCTGTTGGCATGTCACTCAATTAGTCACAGCGTGGATTACGCTCCGTGAGGGGCTCGGGGAGAGAATCACAGTGAAAATCCAATTTTGTGCCACATCAAATGTCAGGGCAGATCCTTCAGATTCTATGTGATAACCACAAAGGCAGCGGGAGGAGAAGCTCGCGAAGAGGAGGAGGAGGAGCAGGGGAGGGGAGGAAGGTTATAGTGGAGAAGTCTCTGAGGTACGTGGGGAATCCCTACAAGCCGCTTTGTGTTATAAGGCGCTATTTTATTTATTTCTAACTTGATGCTCAATATAAGAACTTCAGCTTCACATGGCTGCAATATTGCTCAGCGTCGATTCACCAGGACGACAAGATGTTGTCAAAAAAACACATCAAACGGATCTCAGACAAGACATTAAACCACAGGATCAATAGAATATATTGGGACTATTTAATTTGTGATTAATGCAACTATGAACACGCCATTCAGTCAGCAAACTAGTCACTAAAAGTTCATTCTGTAAAACAAATTGTGTGTGCTTGGTGAAAGCCAGCTGCTCAGGAGACACCTGCTGTTGGCTGCATTGTTCCAGCCACTGCAGACTCACACCAACAGGCTTTCATTTGTTTGTGTAGCCCCTACAGAGCAGCCCCATTTATTTCTGTGAACCTGGAACATCAAACAGGTACTTTTAGCCATTGTGTGCAGACCGTTCCCTCTCTGGCGCTGCCTGGAATGACAAATGGTTGAGTAGATAAAGACTGCGTTGGCAATGAGGGACCACGACATCCTAGTGAGAAGCCATTAATTAGGAAATCCAAAGTGCCACTCTGTTTTGTCTTCTCTCGTTACCTTTTCACTGCCATGATATCATTTTTTTTTTTATCTGTTCATTTGCTTTGTGATTCATTTTGATGTTACTACTGCCCCAGTTCCTTTGACGCCGATTTCAGGTCGCAGTCTTGTGGGGATTGTAGGTTTCCTGCGTCGTTTCCTCGCCGCCATTTGAGGATTTTAAAGGATTGGCAGTGTTTTGATGATTGTCGGAAAAAAAATTGGATTGATGTTTTGATTTCAAAGATTTCTTTGTCCTCTTTGTTCACACCGGGGAAACATGTTTATATTGAATTATTCATGCACATTCTCGCTGTCGAACACAAATGATTTCAGATATCATCCCAGCGGAAATTCATCACGATCTCCAAACTGTCTGCGCCGAGAGGGACGCTCAGTCATTTCTTCCCTTTCCGTGCAATAAATTCCATCCCATCCATCTGTTTATCTGCCTGTGATGGCTGAGAGCTCACATTCCCAGCAGAGGTGACCCGAGTGGCCCCTCAGCCTGTGTGTCATTACCGCTGACCAGTAGCCCATCTCTATCTGCCCCTGATCTCATGACCTCCCTGAGAGGCAGACGGCAGCATGCAACCACCGTGAAGGATGGCGGCGCAACGGGCGATTCCAGATAGGAGCACAGAAAGTGCAGAGTTTGAAAAGGAAGGGAAAACAAACAAGAAGGGTGTTCTGGGAAGGTAAGAAGGCAACAGAGAGGCAGGAGGAACAGAAAATGAGGGATATGGGGAGGAAATGGTTAGAAAAAGCGGGCGAATGACCGGGATAAAGAGTGAAGGGAGAAAACAGGGAGAGGTAAAAGCAAAAAAAGGGAAGAGGGTGTGAAACGCTGAACTGAAAATTGATGGCGAAGAGAGATGAAAAAAAAAAACAGGAGAGAGCGAAGAGCAGGGAAATGAGGGTGGTGGCAGAGGAAAATAGATGGAGGCAAGAAAGTCAGGAGATCAGATGAGGCGAGAACGGAGACACAGAAAACGGAGTGAGAGGGAGAGAGAGAAGAGATGCTATTTCAAGACCATACTTACTGATAATGTCACTCTACTTCAAAGTGCAAAGCATTCCTGTCATGCTCCTGCGTGACTGTGCCTCTGGAGAATTTCCTCATAGATCAGATGATAAAAGGATCCCTGACAGTGGGGTGTGTGGGGGTTCCTACTCCCTCTGTGTGTCGTGTTCCTGGGCTAAACTGTGACAAAATATACTGAGGTCTCTGCTTTAATTTTGTCTAAACCATCCGCAGCTCCTGACTGGAAGCCCTGATGGAGATTTACTGGTGCGGAAAGACCATGAATGAGGTGAGGTTCTGGTAAAATCCAACCATGGAGGGATAAAATATGGATTTAGGATGAGGATAATGTATGTTTTCCAGTGATTTAGCAGCATATCTTATGTAAATAGGGAAAAAAGCATAACAAGGAAAATCAGGAGAATTTTTTTTTTTAATATTTAATAGAAATATTACACACTTATCCAGCTTTTATAGCCTAATTGCTCAGTTTGACATGTTAATTACAGGCATTTTGCTTCCAAGCTTTGACGGCTCAGACATCGTTGCATCATCATTCATGCTCCCTTCATCCAGCGTGATTCATTACTGGCCAAAACTCCTGCAGTCTAATGGATGTGATCCCGTTTCAGCTATTGAAGCAAACATCTATTGCCTCACACACACTTAACAACATGTAATCTGGTTATGTTCACAGCAAAACTCTGGCAGCATTGTGCAGTGTTTGGCAGGATTTCAACAATCTGATTAGACTTAACTTCTGCCCATTACTTTGGCCACACATTCAAACGCAAACTGAAGCACTTTTCAACACATCTTCATTTTCAAAAGGGCTATTTCTGCTTCCAAGCTGAAGCACATTTTGATTAGCAGCAATTCTTTTCCGCTCTGTGTTTACACTGACATCACTGCGTCAGTGGCATTTATTTACAGCAGGAGGATACACACTTTAACAGATGGTCTTACATCCGCTCACGCTGAACATTTTCATTTGTGCCATGGATTTACAAATGTGAAGAGATGCAGATGGTTTGGATGAAAAGTGGGTTTCCCACCAGAGGAGATGCTATTGTTTATTATAGATATTGAAAGTGGATGTGAGCTGTGCAGGTGATTCTTGCACAGGTTCCCAAATACTAATTATATTGTCCGTATTATAATAATTATGTGAGGGCAGCACTTAACGAGACAGGTGCCAAAGCAAAGGAGATGACTAATCTGTTGAAATACAGATTTTCAAAAAGATATCTAACAAATTAAAGATGTGAGAATCACTTTTCTTCACCTGGGGTAACCTCTGTTAAAATTACCAGTTAGAGTGCAGTATGAATGACTAAAAAGGTTTATTTCTGTGTTTGATTTTATGTCAGAACTGTTAAACTGTCTACTTATTAGAACATTTCAAACGATGGCCCACTTCAAACATCTGCTATTTATGCAAAATCTCTCTTAAATTTACATATGAAAAGTATTTATGGCTTTTATATATTATAGCTCCATCTGTACATAAAATCTGCATCGCAAACGTTGGAATTTATCTGAAAAGCCTCCTGAGTGTCACACATGCAGCGAATATCTTTAACCAATTTGAACAGGAGATTAAAACGTTTTCTCAGCACAAGGTGATTTCCTTAAGAGTTATTGTATTGGCAAAAAGCCTTTACAATTTCTCTGTGTCTCCTTCAAGGAAACAGAGAGGATTTATATCTTTAACATGCTGTTCATGACTTTAACTGTACTGCAACAAAGGTCACGCTGCTACACATCTGCCAGCGCACCTTCATGAATTTATATTCAGTCCTGCAGGAGAAACTTTGATACAGAGTGGAGCAGAATAGCAAAGCGAGCAGCGATTGAAGTCTGCAATTCCATCACAGTCACGCTTGCTTTATTTTCACCAGTGAGTCCAGAAATATGGCGCTTGCAGTGGCTGCCAAACCAGTATTCCCTCTAAATTAATTAGAGGAGTTGCTTCAACAACACTGTGGCTCTGTTTTCTCCACACTTCCTCTGAATCAGCACACGGACTTCTGGCTACTCGCTGTGTTTACAGAAAACACCAGTGTGCTGCTAACACCTTATAAACTTTCATTAAAAATGTGTGAAGTGACTATGACCTTGTGGGTTTTCAGTTCTGCTATAGAGCAAATCTAAGGACCATATGGTGGAATATTTACATCTGCAACTCCACTTTCATATGCACGTACTGCATCTGCCTAAAACAGCACTGGCAAATGATGATAAATGAATTCTGATGAGTAGATCTCACTGACAGTCAATTACAAAAGGAGCTCTAATGATAAAATCTGAACTTTATTTATAGTTTGAGAATTTGTGCAAAGACAATCATCTCATCTCTGTCTTTTCCCCTCTATCCCTCTTGCTTTTTTTTTTCTTCCCAGGTCTCAAAGTTACTCAGTGGAAGACATGAGAATGCTTCACCTGTCTGTGTTTCCTCACGTATGCCATTGTGTAGTATGGCTTTTTATTCCTATGTGATGATAAAAAGTGTTCATGTAGGAATAGAAGCCATTTTACATGTGGTGAGAAAGCAACATGCCCCGAGCGAGACGAGAGCCAGAGGTCCCCACACCCCGCTCCACTGACCAGCAGATGACTGGATAAAGGAAATCGTCTTCTGCTGACTGTTTTTGGTGTGATTAAGATAGGTTTTTGATGATCTTTCAGATGATGACTGAACTCAATGAAGCACTGATCTGAAGACAAAAAAAAAAAGAGTTGGAATTCGTTGTGTATGCACCTGTTTCTGCCTCCAGGCAGAAGCAGCTTCCACTGCTCGCAGTGTTTGATGCATGCGGTGACACCTGCAGTCCGCGGGGATGGAAGCAAAATCATTTGCAATGAACAAAGAATGGAAAGAGCAAGGAGAGACCAATACAGATCTTTATTAACCAATGATAAAAGAGGCACTTAGTGAACCACTTTACATCTTGCAAGAGGCACCACATTTCCCTTTTTCTCCTCAATCCGTTTCATTCTGCACATTATTAAAATAAAACTTTGACACGAAGCATTACATCAAACAATAATCTACCTACAATATTATACAATATAAGATACATACAGTATAAACAAGATAAAGCACCTTTGTTGTCTTTGTAAATACTATTCATAATTAAAACATTTGGAGTTACAGACACAGATGATTGAGTTTGTACTTTGTGTGTGGTAGTATCAGTGCATGGGAAGAACTCCAAATACAGGTCTTGGGACTGTGATGTCCTTGTATGCACCTGAGTTTATACAATGGAAGCTTTCCTAATTTTGTGTTCTGTCAGCCTACATATGAATTGCTTGGATGGTTTACACAGTATCTTGAATAAACTACAAAGAATCAGTAAAAAAAAAAAAAAAAAAAAAAAATCAACAGTTGGATGTATGTAGTGTAATTGCTACAGATCTCATGTTCCCTTCTGAGGACATTAGCATTCACATTACAGTTAAACACAATGTAGCACCAGGTAATGTCTATATAAAAAGCTAATATGATGAATGTCAATGCAGTACAGTAAAGTTAAAAAAAAGATACAAAACGAGTATGTTGGAAGCATGTATGAAAGGTGCACAGACAACAGTCCAAGTCAGTTTTGACGTCATTTGGTCCTTTTTGCAGGAAGACTTACAATGAGAGGGAAAAAAAAAAAATCATATCAATGCAAAACAAACATGCATTTCTTAGAAGAAAATATCTTACTGTATTTTCAAGTATTCTTTTTTTTTTAATCTCCTTTAGGTAAATGAAATATAATCTCAAGAAAATTCAATGATTCATCCCACTAGCATATTCATTTTTTGACCCAGAATTCATATCCGCCGTTCATTCTCACATTTGTGTAATAAAAACACATGTACAAAGAAGACATAAAGTGACTATGTAAGTATTTAAAGATAACATTTCACAGAAAGAAGAGCTGTGCAATCTCATTCACCATAATGAATTGTCTTTAAACATTTATAACTGTGGAAATCTACAGTCTCTTTATTCACAGACCCCTCAAAACCCCCCCACCCCCCTTCAGTTAATAGATTCTGATGTGTCCTTTCTTAAAGGAATCTTAAAGCTAGTGAGTTTTTGGCCAAACAGCTGGCTTAGGAGGTTGTTCTGGGACTCTGCCGTCCGGTACGAATGACTCTCCATCGACCTCACCCCCATCTTTGGCCTGGATTTATTCAAAGAGTTGTTCATGGGAACTGAAGACACTTTAGATATAGGAGGATGAAAAGATCTTCCCAGAGGTCCCTTTTTGGTTTTATATTCCCCATTCTGCGGGGCAACAATCTCAGCCTTCTTATGTGTGCAGTTATCAAGCAAACTCCTTTTCGACTGCAGACTCAAGTTCGAGGTCTTGCACTTGGAAACTATTTTGTTGCTAACAACATCGTCCCGTACCGAAGACAGCACAGGATACTCATTAGGTCCGTCTGACTTTCTCTGCAGGGAGGAATTTGCACACTTGTAAGGGCGAAATTTCTTTTTGGCTCGAGAGTCAACACCAAAGTTTTCCTGTGTGACTGGAGAGGAAACCCTTTGCAGGCTGTGAGGGGATTTCATGTCCTTCCTCTTTTTCTGTGGCCTCACACATTCTTTGTCCTCATTAGGAGCTGAAGTGTTGAGGAGAAGCTTGGAGTGCATGACTGGGGTTGATTCTGTAGCCTTTGTGCCGCCAGCTGTAGAGCTGTTTTTAGTGTTGTCGCTCGTTCTGGCTGGGGCAACTTTGTCTTTCATCTGACTGCTACCTTCCTGCTCAGCACCATGAGATAATAGCTGCTGTTTGCTGTCAGTACTTGATGCCGTGGATGTGTGATGCCACCGCTCATCATCTCTCTGTTGGTCCATCACATCAACAGCTAATTCTTGCTTTTCAGCCTCAGGTGTATCTAAAATGACCTGGTTTTCTCTTAAGCCGACAAAAGAGTTCTCGCTGGGTGGAAGCAAATCTGTTTTTCCTTCAGTCTCTGATGTGTCACCTTGAGCAGAGCCTTTCTTAGCTTTAACAATCTCCTCCCCCGCACTACTACTCTCTTTAGATGCTGGCCATGACGTTGTCTCTCCTCTAATGCAGATTGACTCATTCTCTTCTTTCACGTCACATGGTTCGGTAATTGATTTTCCATTACCCTCTTTATCATGATTAGGTGAAAGACTTGGGTCAATTTCTTCTTTCTTTGCTGTGGCTGACTCTGACGAACTCATGTGAATACATTTCTCCAGCTCCACCAGCAGTTCGGAGTAGTCCTCGGCGATGTCCTCAGTCTTGACACTTGTACAGTTGGTGTCAGCGTGGTACTCGTTTGCGACGGTCTGTGTGGAGTCGTCCGCTGTGGACACCGGGGGTTTTGACTGCGCGTCTGAGTTTGGATTCAGGTGGAGCGAGCCAACACTGGCAATGCCACTGTCTGAACTGTTTTCTTGCAGGGTGTCAGAGAGAATTCTCCTCTTCTTGACTGAAGGTGAATCACATTCATCTTCCTTGGATGCAGATATTTTGGCAGGTCTGAGAACGCCTCGGAACTTGAAGACTTTGTTTCCCCCGGAGAGGTGCTTTTCCATGTGGCGATCAAACTGTTCTTTCTTGGAGAAGGTGTAGTTACAGGCGCTGCAGATGAAGGATTTCTTTATCACGTGCATGACATCGGCACAAAGCTCGCAGGTGTAGAGGGTGGTGTGTTTTGAATCCAGCTCTTGCACCTCCTGGTGAACTCTCTTTAGGTGATCCTTGAGCTCATGGGCTTCCTGATAAGAGACGGGACATTTGTGGCACAGGAAAATACGCTCCAAATTGTGAACAACTAAATGTCTCTGGAGCTTGAACGGTTTGGGGAACTGCTTCCCGCAGTGGTGGCAGTCTCTTGAAGGGTCTTTGCAGTTAGGATGCATCTCCACACTTTTAGGAGCGTCTGCTTTGTGGAGGACCTCCAGTGGTGTTAATGCGCCCTGCTTCCCTCCTGAGCCACTGCTTTTTGATTTGTTCAGTTTTGGCTCTGCACCCTCCAGGGTGTTCCTCTCTGCCGCCGTACCGTTCGTACTTTTCTGGTAAACTTTAGCAGCTTTGCTGGACTCTCTGTTGGCTCTGCTGGTGCGGTGCTGCATGATTGAGGAGATGAAGTTCTTCACGGCTGTCTCCTGCATGAAGCAGCCCGAAATTCCCAACATGGAGCCCTGCGTCTGACCCCTCCTTGCAAACTGAGTGGCGTGCTCACGCAGGTGTTCATTATACATCCACACGTCTGATATCTCCTTCAAGCACATTCCACAAGTCCAGATACCTGTCTTGTTCTTGGCGTGCTTTTCTCTCAGATGATCTCTCAGCTGCTCCCTGGAGCTGAATTTGCGCTGCACACACATGTAGCAGGTCGGAGGTGGAGAGGGGTTGTGCGAGAGTTTGTGAAAGTTCAGTTCGCCGAGGGTGAGGAACCAAGTGAAACACACTTTGCACTTGTACTGCTTGTCCTTGACCTTCATTCCACCATCTTGTCGCTTCCTGCCTCGTCGCTCTGTTACTTTCTTTGACTTTTCATCCTCCGTGTTTTCTATGTCAGCGGCTGCAGTAGGAGGAACGACTGAGATGTCTTTATTAGAGTCAAAGAACTGAATCTCAGGCAGCTGAAATGTGGTGTTGATATTTTGAATATCAATGTTGTGGAAAGGTTGCCCACCCTCTGGGGCGCATGGCTCTGCACTGTAGGGAGCAGCGGGCAGAGGCAGAGCACAGGGTTTGCTTGGCAGTTCTGGTTTACAAGTGCTGAGGTCAGAAGTGACTTCGCAACCAGCGTCCAGGCTGCTGAATTCACCGGGGCCACTCCATTCGATGGGTGATGTGTCAATGGTACTTTTGAGAGGTTTCAAGATGTTGCCAGACTCTTTCATTTTCTCCTCCTCTTTACTCTGATCGCCGTCCACCTTCAGCGTGCTGTTGTGGCACATATTCAACATGATTGCATCATCAATAGATATTGTCTCATAACCACTGTGGTTGGTTTGACTGTCGGTGAACTTCTGCTCGGATTGGCTGTCCGTGTACTGAGCCTTATTTTGGATCAAAGCTTGATTGGGAGGGCAGTCCGGATTTATGTTTGTGTCGGGTGAGAGCTTCTGTCTTTTGTTCTTTTTGCTGTATACCCTGGGGCACTTTTTCCTTTTTGCCTCCTCATCTCTGGGGAACAGTTGTGAGAATATGGTGTCATCTTCGAGTAAGGCCTTCAGATCAGCACTAATGCTGGGAGGACTGAGCGGGGGGGAATTCAAACAAGAGAGAGGGTGTGCTTTGTCGGAGGAACCACTGTTATTCTCACTTCTCATCTCCACCGCCACTTTGCCGAGAATCTCCTGGGCAAGATTCGCTTCTGATCCTTCCTGTTCACGCGCCTCCTCCACAGTGCTCAATGTCTTTCCGGACTCATCACTTTCTCCAACAATCTCTTTGTCTATAGATGCAGCACTTTCCACATTATTATCTGAACACACTTCCAGGCTGGCCGTCTTTGTAGTGCTTGTACATTTCATATCATCTGTATCAGTTATTTGATTTACATCCACAGACTCATCGGGCGCCTTTGCCTCTTTTGGTGGAGATTGTGATGCGTTTTCACTTCCAGAGTCTGAAGTAACGTGGTGAGAGAGCGACTCTTTTGCAGGAACAGTTCTGTCACTGATTTTTACTTGGTCCTCCGGAGATTTGCTCTGCTCTTTTAGTGCGCTGCTTTTGAACTCAGGAGTTATAGCTTGAAGTATGTCTGTTTTTAATATATTCAGAAGCTCATCAGAGAAAGGGTCAGGCTTTGTGTTTACCTCGCTGTTCTTGTTCTTTTTGGCTTTGTTGTTCTTCCTTGGTTTTGCTGGCAGCAGTGGGTTTTGATGGCTTATTTTATCTGCTGCCACTGTACTTGTCTCAGTTGCCATTTCCTCCAGGACTGACTCAGTCTCCGCAGCTTTAGATATGAGAGTGCTACTTATCTCAGGAAGCCCATCTATTTTTGCTGGGGAGCAGGTCTGTGAATCATCTTTATGTTTTTTCTCTGTAGTTTGTGATGCTTCATAAATAAGCGCAGCTCCCTGATGGCTTGGTTTTGTGCTCTGTGGGCCAATGTATTTTTCAGTCCTGACCAAATGCTTCATGGCCTTATGTCTCTTTAAGCCTGGCACAGTCCTGAAACACATGAAGCAGATTTCACAGAGCACTTTACCCTGTTGAGCGCTGCTCTGAGTTTTCTTTTGTGCTGTCTCCTTTTGAGTCGGCTGCGTTGTTGAATGCTGGCCAGTCTCTGTTGTGGGTTGACTCTCGGATGGGTCTGGTGGAAGAGGCATCTGATCATTTTCACAGATGATGAGTGGCTTAGGAGTGGGCGGACCATCTGAGAAGTCTTTTTTAAGAAGGGTACTTTTTTCAACAGGAGTATCACAAGAATCTAAATCCTCCGATTTAGCTTTGTCCTCAAAGTCAGTATGCATATGCAAATGCTCAACAGGATCAACAGGATCATGGAAAACCTCCAAGTTAGCTTTAACTCCACCAGCTGAAGAGTCTGAAGTTTTGATTTCATATGGGAGACCCAAAGAAAAACATGTGAATTTCATACTCTGCTGGAGCGCCAGTGGCTCATCTGATGAATGTAGTTTAGCTGCATGGTCGGAGTTCAGGGATACTGCCGTATCTGTTTTAGTTTTGTTGAAAATCAGTGCAGGATTAAGGCTCAGGTCACACGATTCACAGTCTTCTTCGGGTCTCTGCTTCTTGTCTAGATGCTCTTCTGGTTTGTTGGCTGGTGATATCGGGATATAGTCGTACTGGTTCAGCTGTGGAGGCTCATCTGAGAGGCTGGTGTAGTCGAGAGGGCTGAGCTTGAAATCATACATTAGATCTCTTTTTTCAAGAGACACTTCAGCTGGTTCTGCTGTGCTGCTCAGGGGAAGTGGAGAAGAGATGAGAGTTTCAGAGGTGGGGATTTTACACCCCGTGATTCCCAAGTCCAGGTGAGGTGGGCTTATCAGAGAATACTCCATCTGATTTGTTGTGTTTGATTCCGAGCTGTTTGAAGCCTCTTCGACATTTTGACTTCCATTTTTGTTCAGAGGGGATTTTGAATTTTGAATGAAGTCTTCATCAGTGGAGTTATTAAGGCATTTATTTTGTGATGTCGATGAATTGTCTTCAATGTTGAGGCTCTGAGTTGTATTCTGAGAAGAGGTTGATAAAAGAGGACTGGACGGAGAAATCTCTAAGAACGCACATTGGCTTTCTTCCAGCTCTTCTCTACATGGTGAGTTTTGTTGACTTGCCATGAAATTAACTGGAAGATGTTCTTTGATGTCTTGAACATTTAAAATCTCTTCTTCTTTCTGAATAGGCTTGAATGTCAGATCTGCTTCAGTTTTTAATGAGTTGTTGAATTGTGTAATTTTGCAGGGATCGCCGTTAATGATGCTATCAGACTGCGAGAGCATAAACAGATTACTTTGTCCCTCTATGGGCTCAGCGTCATGGAACGGGGAACAGTGGCCGGTACTCTCTGAATCAGCTTCCACCAGTAAGGGACTGCATGGTTTGTCAGTGGTGACGATCTCCACTGACATTTCAGCTTCGCTGTAACTCTTTGGAGAGATATTTGCAGGAGAAAGGCCAATTAACGGATCACTTTTTGATGTTTCTTCAGCTGTTCCGTCGCTTACACCATATGAGCTTTCAACTTTCAGCCCATCAGCATGTAATGCACAGATTTCCTCAGGATTATCATGGCTCTCTGCAATTTGTAGTGCTGATTTGATCTCTCCTTCATTCTCCTTGACAAAGTTGGTCTCAACTGTTGGTGATAAACGGTTTGTGGTCATTGGCTCTGCTTCCTCACTGCCACCTGTGGTTGAATATTCTTCGTCGCCACCGTTGTTTTTATGCAGCACATTCTCGTTGTCCTCCATATTAGTGTTCCCGCAGGATTCCTCAACCACGTGTGGGTCATGTGTCACCACGTTTGAGCTGGGAGTGAAATTACTATTCTCAGTGATATTCTCCTCTGATGTGGCTTCAGTCTCTGCCTTGTAATCCTTGTTTTCTGTGGGTTCACTTGGCTGCGATGAAATTGGCCGGTTGCCATTGACTATGGGGTCAGTCTTGTTGGAGAGAGATGACTGTGACTCATTCAGAATGAATTCAATTTCATCCTTCCGCTCGCTGATATTTGGAGGTGATAATATATTCTCCTTTCCTGTAATTGCTTCCTTTTCACTCTGATCTTTTCTCTCAGTTACCTGACATTCAATTTCTTGATGTTGTTGACTGGAGAGAAAGTTAACATTCGGCTTCTTGTGTACTGATATAATGGGTTCTTTTTTGAATATAGAGTCTGAAATCACCTCCAGGCTTTTCATGAGATTTTCGGTGTATCTCTTCTGTTCTAAAATCTCTTCCTTTGTTTTCACAGGAGACTCGTCCTCAGTGCTTCTCTCCCTTGATGTTTTCTCATGCTGGAGTTCAGGGTGTTCAGTATGCGAAGCTGGTGAGACCAATTCCGGTGCATGGTCATCTTTTTCAGAAAAAGTTTCAAGTGCTTTTGGTTCGCTATGAATTGGAGAGTGGGGACTGTGATGTTCGCCCATCAGTGCAAACTGAAATGTGGTGGACCATGGGAGCCCCGGTTCGGTGAAAGGCTCTGCAGGGATATTTGAGACTGGTACATCTATTGTTTGTGCCGGGCACTTGATACTCAAACCACTGCTGTCGCTCTCCGATTCATCGTCCAGACGTAAAGGTGAAAATTTGCTCATCTGCAGCTGCTTGGGGACATCCTGAGGGAGCAACGGTGGGCTTTCCAACTTTGTCGTCTGCAGCTGGTTTTCAAGCTCATTCACTATTCTCTTTATCTCTAGCTCATCCTCTGATGCGCAGCTGTTGAGATTTGCACTGTAGTCAATTATTTTTTCTGGCAGAGACAAAGGAACGTGATTGTAATCTGGTTTCTTTTCATTTGATTTCTCAGAATGGCCTTTGTACTGAGATATCTCATCTGGTAGCACTGGGCTAACTATGAGATTCCAGTCTCTTTGTTCCAAGAAGGGAGAGAAAGAAGACACAAACTCTTCCTTTTTATCGGATGTGTTCTCTATTGAATGGAAACCTTCTTTCTGTATTGGCATCTCCGAGTAAAGGCCACTATCAAATCCTGTGAGGTCCCCAAACATTGATGAGGTGTCAAATGAGAGCGGGGATTTCATGAGCCCCTGCTCCTGATCCAGAGGGTAGGGCATGAGGTTGAGCGTGTCTTTCTGTATTAACGGCCTGTGGCTTTCAGTCGGAGATAGGCACACCTCATCCATCAAAGAGGTGCAAAGAGATGCAGGCTTGTGCGTGTCTAGGTCATTGACTAAAGTAATAGCCTCTTTCACCATGCAGACACTTTCACTCTGTTTTTCAAATGTGCTGCTGTCCGATAGCTCCGGCTGTGTAGCTTGGGGCGGCTCTCTTCTTTTGCCCTTTGTGTTTCTGTCAATATTGAAATCAGGTGCTTTGGCAATGGTGGGAGAGTGTGAATTAAACTGTAGTCTCTTGTTATCTGCGGCGTTGCACTGTGTTAGCTCTTCTTTAGGGCACAGATTGTCTGTCCTCTGCAGAGCGCTTCTGTCTGCAGTAACTGTTGTGCCGGTCTCTTTTCTGTGAGACGGAACTTTCTCTCTTGATTTCGTGTGAGAGCTTCGGGTTTTGTCAGAGTGTTTGTTCGTGTCTTTTCCTTTTTGCGAAGATGATAGTGGATCAGCAACTTCTGGATTTGAATAGTACCTCTTTGGATCCTCTGTGCTGTCTTTGTTATCAGAATTAATGGTTTTGTCAGTGCTGCACTTCTTGACAGACTTCGTGAACATCAATGCTAGTGTGCTGGACTCTTTAAATAACTTATGTGGGGAGGACTTTTCGAGGGTTTTCTGCTCGGGAGACTCTTTCTTTTTGTCTGTGTATTTCTCACTGTCTGAATCAGTGCGGTCAGTGCTTTTGGGGCTGTTGTTACTATCACTTGAAACACTGACAGATGTGCTGAGTTCACTGCTTGTGGACGACCTGCTGCCTCTCCGCCTGAGTCTCTGGTAAGAGCCATGTTTCTCTGGAGAAAGAGAGACTTCTTCACTTTTTTTCACCTCAAAACACTCCTTCGACTCATGCCTCCACGCTGCCTGGTCTCTCTCACTTCTTGCCCGCCACTTGCACTCTTTGGTGTACGTGTATTTACATCGGCTACTTTGATTAAGCCGGCCTTGACTTGCTATTTTTACCGGCTCACATTCATCCTCTGAGTCTGAGACGTAGTCGTATTCCCCGAACGCAGGGTTCTGCACAGTTGGAGTCAGTCTTTCCATCACCAAGGAAAACTGGAGGTTTTTGGTCCCTTTAACATGGAGCTTATGGAGTTTATTTTTCTGTTGAACTATTTTGTGAATGAGTTCTTTGCTCCAGGTGCCCCCTCCAGTGCTTTTCCTCTTGCTTTCTTTCACGGCAGTTCTTGAGGTTGGAGATGTGGAGGCCTGTGAGAGTGCTGACCCTCGAAGTACAGAGTTGTCTTGAAAGCTTTTCACACCGCATCGCTCAGAGAACTTGCTGGATAGAAGAAACCTTTGTGTGCTTGTGTTTTGTTCCTCACTCTTGCACTGTATTCTTGCCTCTTTCCCTTTGCTGTCTTGTTCCCACATCTTCTCCCTTGAGGCAATTGTTGAATTTTTATGTGAGACTTCTTTTTTTATGTTAATTTTCTCATCTTGTTCTGCAGTCACAGACATTTTCTCAGGGCTCTCAACATCAGAGTCATAAAAATACTTTCCCTGCGTGAAAGACCTGTCATCAACTGCTTGTTTATTTTTGCTTTCAAAGACCAGGGATTCTTTCGTTTTCACACTTTGTTTGTTTGATGACGTTTTGACAGTGGTGAGTTCATCATCAGCAAATGCGTCAATGAAGCTGCTGTCTATCTCTGCATTGTCTGATTGATAGCCCAGTCCATTCAAAGCTTCTGTGATTAAGCTGTCTAGTTTGGCATCCTCCATCTCCAGCTCAGGGAGAGGGACAGGGAGGTTTCCTGGGCCTGAGAACAAGTTGAGTTTCATTGGATCGTCCTTCGTGTCTCCTTTGGTTTCACTCTCAGCAATCAGTTCTCCATTCTTATTGAGGCCCAGCAGAGACAGGTGGAGGTCCGATGGACACCTTGGCATTGAAACATTGGACACAGATGAAACTACTTTTGCAGGTTCTGCATGGAACTTTCCACTGTCCTCCGCCTTGGACATGTCTTTGAGATCATTTTGCGCAAAAGTGTGCTGTGCACAATATTGCTTGTGGCCTAAAAACGAAGCCAGGTTGTTGAAATTCTGATCACACTGCTTGCATGTCAGAAGCACGTCTAACTGGTCAAGGTTTGCTGTTGCTAATGAGCTGGCCAACAGCTGATGAGCTGAGTAAGGTGGTGGAGGCTGGTGATGCTCCACTCCAAAGCTATCCATGTAGCCTTTATTGCCATCCATAGCTGTCTTTGGATGTGTACTGCTATGCAGGTAGCTCATCATATCGTCTTTGGCTCTCTCGGGTGCATAGGGATGAGTTCTTTGTGCATCGGAGTGAAACTGGTGAGGATGAGTGGCCAGCTGATCAGTGGGTAACTGACTTTTTCCTTGTGGCTGGTGATAAAACGGGTGAGGTTGAACCGACTTTGATATCTGACTGTCGTCTGAACTGATGTTAACGGGGCTGGTGGATGCAGGGGAGAGGGAAGAGCAGCTGCTTGATGCGGGGTTGTGAACTGGGGAGGGCAACGGGGACTCATAGGGTGACACCATCATGAGTCCCATAGCTGGCACCTGCAATGGTGGATAGTTATAGTTTCTCGTGGATGTTGCTGAAACAGACTGGTTGAGTCCAAAATACACTGCCTTATTTTTGGACTCACAGACTTGGGGGTGGCTCGTCTCCACTTTGAAAGTAGACACTGTATTACCATTGTGTTTCGCAGTCTCCTGTCTTTGGTTTGGATTCCTGCCGTTCTGAAACGAGTTGGGGTTTTTTAGTGAGCTATGTTTATGTGATTTGTTATCATCCTGCCAGTCAGAGGGGGCTACTAAGAAAGCCAGTTTTTGATTGCTTATTTGCCTTGACGGCTCAATTTTGCTTTGGTTTGTCAAGGCAGGGTTTGGACGTATCTGCTGCCAGGCCATTCTGCTATTTTTAGGTAAATTTGGCCCCTGCTCAAGCGCTGTCTGGTTCTGAAACTGAAATTTATCATTCAGATCAGTATACTGAACTGTGTTTGGATCCACTGTTGAATATGTCTTATTAGGCCCCTCCCATGAGTGGGGTAACCTATGTAAAATCTTAGTGTTGGTATTTTTCTCAAAAGGCATTGAGAGTGTGCGGACGGTGCTGACTGGAGAGTTGTTGAATGTTTTGTTGGAAAAGTGCATTGGAGAACCTGGGCCTTGTGAAATATTTCTTGCATGCACACTTCCCTGAATGAGTGTCCTTTGGTTGGCAGCTGAGTCTTTGGGGTGACAGCTCCTCTTACTCCCCAAGGTGACGGCTGCGTCTCTGCTGTCTGTCGGTCCAACGGCGTCTGCATTCTCAGCCAGGGCGGTCTTCCCCTGTTCTGACTGCTGTGAGCTGGAGCCGGAGCTGTCACTGCTGGCTGAGTCGTCACTCAGATTCCTCGGACACTGAATGGGCGGCGCCATGCCTTGAATAAACTGTGACTGTGGAGGGTGAGGATAAGAGCTCTGGTTCTCCGGCTGCTGTTCATTACCGAACTGAGTGCCGTTCTGAGTGATGCTTTGCCCTTCTCCGTGAATAAATGAAGAGTTATGGCTCACGTGAACAGAACTTAGAGAAGGGTTTGTGAAGTCTTGCGATTGTGGATTCTGTTCACACGAAAAAGAGTCAGAGGCCGATTCTTCCATTAAATAATATCCATACTGATACGGACCAGGAACGAAAGCACCGGCTTTATTGGCTTCTGAGAGAGCGGTTGATTTCTGTGATGAAACACCATAGTTAGCACCATTAAAAGTCCTTTCAGGAGATTGCCATGCATTAGAGCCGCTCAGTTGATAGTCAGCCAGAATCAGCTGGCTGCCAGGCTGTGCGCTGTTGCTCTCCATTGATGCTGGCTGCTGCTGCTGTGACAGGGGTGGATGTGGGTGGGAGGTTGTTCCACTTGAGGAACCCAGTGCCTGTGAGGTAAAGCTTGGGGAGGTGAGGTTTGAGGAAGCCTCCTGGAAGCAGCGGCTGTAGTTAAACTCTTCTTGTTGTAGTTCGGCCTCCCTCTCCGGTAAACTGGGAACGTGGAATCTGTAGCTGCCCGAAACTGGGCCACGACTGGTTTCCAACTTCTTGGGTGGCAAAACCTTCTGCTGCGGATAGGCAATACCGACAGTGCGTGGATTTGCAATGCTTAGTCTGTACAGCTGCTGCGGGTTGCCACGCTCCGTCTTTCCTGACCGCTTCCCCTTCTCTCGACTGCGGCCTTTTCCACTCGGGGATTGGGGACTTCCTTTTCCACTCGACCAAGTCCTATCAGTGGCAAATTTGGATCTGTTCTGCAGGGATCTGAAGTCAATTTTGCCTGCCTGCTGTGGCCGTATGACAGCCTCACGCTGCTGTGGACAGTCCCGCTCCTTCTCTACTTTTTCAGCTTTGGTCCCTTTGCTGTTGGTTCTGGTCTCAGTGCTGGTGCTTGAAAAGTGCTCCGAAGACTCCTTTTTTGTTTTGTCACTCTGCCTTTCCAGCGACGTCCCCTCATCCTGCAGTTTGGATTCAGCATCCACCTCTTTCAGTGCATGCATTCGCTGAGTCTCTCCTGCCATGGTGCACGACGAGTGCTGCGAAGACCCGGTCCTCAGAAGTGCTATCTGGGAGACAGGGACATCATCGTCTGGGCTGTAGGAATCAGTAAACATCCAGTGGCAGGAACTGCAGGAACAGGGCAGCTCGCTGCAAACTCATCTCTTCACCCTCATTGTGAACCACAGACTTGGCAGCAGAGACAGGAGCACCTGGAAAAAAAAAAAAAACAGGATAGAGAGGGTTAGATGGAAAGTTTAACAGCCTCATTTTTTTTAAATGGTCAAATAAAAGTTTAGCATTTCAAAGTACAAGCATTTTTATTGAAGGATCTCTAGGTAAAAAGGTGATTAATCTTTAGAAAAGTTTTAATGCATTTTTTTGCATTTTGATATAAATCAAAATGTAATAACTTTGATTTATGTTTCAAACAATCTAGCCTTCTAAAAGAACTTCAAAAATATACATTCAGAAGAAAGGATAACCCTCTTCACAACGCCTGAAAGACAATTACAATCATCCCTGTTTCTGCCAGCAGAGGGCACTGTTGCAGCATGAGCCAGCAGTGCTGTCAATGCACAGAGACACAGCATGATCAATAGGGACTGAAGAAGCTGCCAAACTCATTCGAGAGCTATATATACAGCCACCCACTTATAACAGATGATTGAAAGACATTTCAAACAAATAAGTGCAGGCGTATCTGTGTGTTTGACTGCTGCTTGACAACAGTGGGTAGATGGTATATCACTGTGAAAATCCTCAATGAAAACTCAGAAACCAGTTGAAGTGATGAGGCTCACTACGGCACTTAGGATGAGAAAAATATAGTACATGGATCCAAAAGGCAACTGCCAGTAAATGAATCACAGACTCCTTAAGAGCCGGGGACACAATGCAACAGTGTTCTATTGCTACAGACTGCTTCAGGTTTAGATCATGGAGGAATATCGAGGATTACTCAGCCAGACTTTGGACAGTGAGAACTGTGGGCACACTGACGTTTGTTGCCCTTCCGCTGGCATTTCAGACACGGCTGCTCAGGTCCTGGGTTTATTTTGGCTCCCAAACTCATTCCGCTTTCTTTGAGGTCAGGCCAGATGAAACCTGGAGGTTGCACTGAAATGTAATCCAAAGACCTATTAACCGATCTCCATTTCTTCCACTTTTCTCCAACCAAAACTAGAAATGACCAATTTGAGAGTAGAGAGTCAAATGGGTTATTCCTGAGTTCTCTTGAGCAAGTCACATTCCTTACTGTTGTACAGGTCTTCTTGTGGTTTCACTTGGAATGGTGTTAACCTGTGAGCAGTACATAAAACCTTATCCCAGTATTGCTGGGCATGTGAGCATTATTGTGGGGAGCCTTCCCCTCGGGCAACGACCAGGACGACCAAGACGTTTGTCAGACACACCTAGAGCAAGATGCATTTGGCCTTCTGCGCCATAAATTTCCACACCAGCTGGGAGGGCTTGTTAAATGCACAGAGATAAAGGAGATACTGTAAATATTCCTATCCTCATAAATCTGTCAGTAGACAGACCGTTTGAAAGGTATTTTCTGAATAGCACGTGATTGTGTTTATATCTCAAATGCCCCGTCATCAGTCCAGATGATATTTGCCTGTGACCTTTTGCAATTGACTAATTAGATTATAGATCTTTTACAGCATTTCAACACAGTTCACAGCAGCACTTATAATGAAATCTACAGTATACCGTACGCTGCTAGCTCTACAATCAGGCTGCATGAATCAAAACTATATATATTTTTCCCAGCAGCAACATCTGAGTTGCCTTTGTATAAAGCCTATCTGACCATCTGAGCGGCGAGGCCGCGATAAGATTGCTTGGCATAACATTAATACAGATTATGCCAAGCATGGTGACAGGTTGCACACAAATCAATTGTTCATTCAAAGCCACCTACAATAACCCTTTTCAAAAATCTGAATATTTCATGGAAGACCACTTCGTGTGCAGCCAAACAAAAGTGCAGCCAACAGACAATATGCTGAGTGTTTGATGGTGTAAATGATGGTTCATATCGAGACAGGTCCTTCAAATATGAAGACATCAGACAGAATGGTTGGCCTACAGCATGCCATGTTGAGGCAGAGTAGATGCAACCTTATAAATAATTAAACTTTAAACCTAACTTCTATCAAAAGCATTTCCACATATCATTCTTTGGTAAGTCTCCCAGAGGCATTTAACAGGTTGAAAGGGAGGCTTGAGACTGAGACTTGGCTGAGTTTAGGTCTGGTTGTGAAAAATCACATCCCCTTTACAGCTCCGAAGAATCTGAACGGCGGAGTGTCTGCAGATATCTCTGCTGCCGGTTGGGGAAACTGGAGTGAATAGCCCTTGCCAGCATCTGCACCAGGCAGCACTTGAGCCAGCTCTGCAGAGTCAACAGTCACAATCGTACATCATAGCCCCGATTGTATTTGCCTAGACTGGCTGTTGCGGTTTGGGGCTGAGAATGAATGCCTCCGGCAACAAAAAGAGCAGTATGAGGATCACAGGGACCTTACAGAAGTAGCACCGAAGCCTGAGCTGTCAGTTTACAAAGAATAAGGGGTTATTTATACCTTAACAAATGCCTTGTCCACTTCCCCTACAGCCTTTTGCAGCTCAGTAAATCTTCTGTTGGATTAGTCTTCTCTGAAGAAGTCCAACTTACTTTGTACACAGACATTAAACATATTAATTGGCCATTTTGATAGTGTTACTGGTATGGTTTAAAAGCATAGATTGCTTTTGGTTTTTGCATAAAGACACTGTGGCGGTGAATGGATTGCAAGCTGGGCACTAGTTCAGCTCATGTCTTGTGTCAGTGTGTCGGGGGCTCGTCAAGGTAAAGGAAAGGGTTGGCAAATGCCTTAAGTTGATAAGTAGGCCCCACAAGTGGGAACATGTGTGAGTGTGTCGCTGTCCACATGCGTGTGCCTTCCAGTTTGTGTGTTCTTTGTGGCTCCTGTCAAATGAACCAAGCTTCTCATGGCACTCCATATGGCTTCACCACAACACCACCCTGATGCAGGAGACTGCTGAGTGTTTAGGAACTGTTGCCTTTGTGGTATGGGTCCATGTGTGTTTGTGTGGAAGTCCACAACTAGAACAAAAGTGAAAAACCTTTTTTTTTTTAATTACTTTCAGAGGAGTCTGTATGGGCTTCTCGCAGGAATGAGAGAATGCGCAAAAAGGTGCCTGAATGAAAACTCAATTTCCTGACAGTATTTTTCCTGTCAGTTTGATGCAGGATGAATGTGGTGTTGGCTTGAGTGGCTATACAGTAGTAGCACTTTCAGTCAACTCATCACATTAGAGCTGCTCCTGCAATTCTATTTTCCAACAAGCTTCATATCTCTCATAGTACGTAAACTTGAAGGTCTCGAGCCCCATCTCTTTTTTTTTCCTTTACTGCTCAACATTTCCTCTGATGTGTGCTCTGTAATAGGAGAGCTGCCAATGGTAAAAACAGAGCATCGCTACGAAGATAGGCAATTCCTCACAGTGCAACAATTCCACATTTGTGTAAAATACCACACAAAGCAGTTGTATCCTGAAGACAATGACTCCTCAGAGATGCTAAACAGCAGAAGAACCAAGAAAAGGGAAGCAGCAGGTCAAGCAAGCCACTATAAACAATGGCTTCTTTTATAATAAGTAAATCAATAACTGGCATTAGTAGGTATTTCATCTTTTCCAGATGCGTGTGCACTGAAATATCATCTCACAGTCTTGAAGATCACTGAATGATAGGAGACAGATGAAGATGAGAGATGATGAGGTCAAAGGCGATGGAGAGGAAAGGACTGCGGAGGCAGGGAATGCCATTACAGAGAAGGCAGAAACAAAGAGGGAGATGTCAGGGATGGAGGAGGGAGGATATTCAGTGCGGCGTGTAGCCCAGTAGGCTGTGTAATCAAAGGGACGCGGGGAGAGAGGATCAGGTGGCAGAATAAATGCTGTCTGACTGCTCTCCTCACACCTCTCCCAGCATGCCTGGTCCGGCGAGGGGAATGCACAGGGAGAGCGGCTGGCCCGGGGCCCACGCCGGGGCGCACGGCCAAAACCACGGTCAGCGTGACTGCCTTCTCCACTGTATTTTTGGAAACAACCATTATGCAAGCAATTTGCCTTTAAGATCTCAACGCCTATGTCTGTTTAAAGGCAGGCGAGGAGGAGAGATATGTCTGTGATGTGCGGCATGCTCCCACAACTCCCCCATCACACCGCTGTTAAAACAAAAGCTCTGGATGCGAACGTGAGAACAACTGTGACCCGCCACAACCTCAGTCTTTCCATCGATGATATACAACAGATATTAAACTTTTTACAAAATGTTTGTCTCATTCGGTTTGTAGGATATTTGAAAGACTCTGTATGAGCGCGTCCGATGAAACAGTGAGCTCAGCACTAAAGGAGGCTTGTTATACTTGTGCCTCCTAACCACCGCCACCCCTAACTCCACCCTTCACCCAATGTGGTTAACTGCTCAGTGGGGAAGATAGAAGGAGCACGTGTGTGTGTGTGTCTGTGTCTGTGAGTGTGCGTACGTCTACAGGGTCTTGGTGTGTGTAATTCCAGAGGCTCCGCTTACCCCCTCCCAAGTTTTTCCTCTTTCTCAGACGATTTTTTTTTCTTTTATTTATTTTTTTTTTCTAACCACTGGATTCTGGACTCGGTCTGTTTCCATATTGCAAACCGCAACATTCCACAAACATGATGGAATCTTTGTTTTAGAGCATTTGAAAGTTGTTTTTTCCTCTTTTTTTTTTGACACAGTTTCCCATATTTCTGCATGTCAATGGAATATTACTTGTGGGGACTATGAAACAAACCAGTATCGTATGTGTGTGTGACAGACTGCAAAACATGACTGAGTAGAAGAGGATATTAATGAAAGGGCAAACTAGACAAAATTTCCTGACTCTCTACTTATGACCACGATAACCTTATCCTTAATGGACAAAATCCCTCTTTGGGGTGTTTTTCCTCCTACATTCCTTTTTTCACACATCAATATTTGCTTGTTCTTTCTTCTGCCTGGGTCAAAGTATTTGGTTGCCTCTCAAAATCATTGAGGTTTGATTAAATGTAAAAGACACTGCGATGGGGTGGGATAAGGATTCATCAACAACCTTCTCCTGTAACCTTAAATGTAATTATTGCTGGTGTGTCTGGGACTGCTCTCTTGCATTCTAATGGGAGAATTTAACTAGAAGGCAGTTGATATTACAGCACTCCCTTGGCAGATCGGCAATAAAAATGTAACCAGTACTGGCTGCACATGTAATATAACCAAGTGACACTTCCACAAGAGATTAAAAAGGAAACCAGGGAGAACGCCGTTTCAAGGTGGTCAGTGAGTGCAAAAGGTTCGATCTGGAAGTGGTGAGTGGACCCCCCACAGACACAAACAAGACCTGAACGATGAAATACAGCAATCTGAACTTGAATGGAGAAAGCCACACACTACAAGGAAATCATAAATCTGTTGCTTTAATTGACCTTTACATTGCTGAAGAGAAACGAACCAGAAAACAACAACAAAGAAGTGCAACATTTTCTGTCATTCTCACAATTCAAACAGTACAACTAATCAGTTACAGCAGGTAAAGAGAGATGACTTTCATCCTAAATGCCCAACATTTGGAGTCTTAATCTGAAAACAAATTACAATCAAATGAGGGAACTGAGATTAGAACATTTCCTTCTTCTCTCATCTTCAATGCTTCAATCAGAACCTTGAGGGCAGAGCCATATAGTTCTTGGATGTCAATATTTTTGCTGCTCCAACAATCATTCATGAAACTTGATGAACATAATTCAACAGACGCTGAGTGATTAATGCTCTTTGAGAAAGGCATGACAGTGTAAGACCCCTTATTCACGTGGGAACTGTATGTATTCCTTCACCTCAAGGAAGCCAGAGGCAGTGAGAGGTTTGGGGCCACTACCACATAGGTGGAAGTCCAGAGATGAGACTGGGCCTGTAGAGGCAGAGTTACAACCTAAGTGTCAGTGGCCTCTGGGGACTCAACCTTCTCTTACTGACCCGACACCCTGCCTCCTATGAATCAATCACCAAGCGTGCACAGGCAAGCAGTGCTGAAGATAACTCCATCCTCCTGACTAGGTTTGCACAGGAGCTTCTTCGTATTCATGCATAATGCATGAATGTGAACATTTTGCATTACCCATGTCATTATTTGTAAAACCTCACAAAAGATAAGTACAGATTTTTTTTTCCAGGCAGGATAAGGCTTAATTTTCTGTAAAGGAAGCACATGCAAACTCACCATCATCTGAAATTGAACACTACCACTAGACGGTATTGTCGCATTCTAGATATACTTCACTTTCACACAGCTTATGAATCCTTATAACCTGACACTGATAGGCTGTGTGTGTTTGGATTGACATTTAGGGATGGGTTCTAATGAAATGTGAAGTGTGCATGTTAGGAACAACAGAAATCCATTAAAAATATAAGCAGAGACTCCGATGTACCTGCAGGCCATGCTGATAACCTTTCACTTTCTGGTAAGACTTTACCTTGTAAGACTCAGACAGCATTTTCCTCGCATGTATCTCCAGACAAGAGAGCAGACAGTCGAGTTCCAACACATGGCTGTGAAGAGGGGTTTCCCCCTTAACTCTCTGGAACGTGAACTCCATAAAAGAGCCACATGTCAATGATAAATAAAACATGCTAATTTTCATGAAATTAAACTTTCCTGTGAGACTGCAGAGCTGAGAGATAAACATAAGCAATGTCAGTCAATGAACCTTTGGTCCCTGTTCATGTTAGCAATTAGAAAAGAAGAATGAATCAGAGTTTAACATGAAAGCACTGAGTGTGTGTGTGAGTGCATATGCACATTAAACTGGATTTAATTGTACATATGCGCATCTCTGGGAGTGGGCTTGTGCTGCACTCAAGCATGCAAGTGCTTTCATGTATAATTTCAGTATATGCCCTGTGACTCGACACGCACAGTTTAGTGGAGGGTTTTTATAGAGTGGTAGTAGAACTCAGCACAGAAATCACGGTGAAGGCAAATTTAATGCTGTCTTGCAGGGGTCACAGACTGGCACACGGGCTTTTAAATCAAAGTGAGAGCAGCCCTCGGACAGGATGTGATTCAGTTTCTTTGCCCACGGCAGCAGGCGAAATGTGACAGACGCACGGAGAGGGAGTCAGGTGTAAATCAGCTTGGAGGCAGAGCGACACGGACACAGGGCTCGAAAACCGAAACTTCCATCTGAAATTTCCCTGCTCCATCATTTTGTTGTCTTCATTTATTTCACCAAACCACACCCACAAGAAAGCAGATCTCTTCAGGTTGGCATCGGGCCACAGGAACTGTGGGGCAGGTGGGGGGGGGGGGGGGGGGGGGGGGGGGGGGTTCGCGCTGAGAGGAAACAAAAACATTTGTAGAAGATTTAGGGTGAACGTTGGAGTGAGTGGGCGCGTGATTGACAGCCGTGGCTTAATGCTAGAGGCAACACATCTAACTAAGAGAATCAGATCACGGGCTGGGGTTACTTTGAGTTAAGTGTTTTGGGGCAAGCCTGAGTGCTTCTTTCTCCAGCCCAATTCCGGAAGGTATGGTGAGAGACGGGGTGGAAAGGGTAGCATAAAAAAAAAAACCAAAAAAAAAAAAAAACAGAAGCAGCAATATTTTTCTCTCCCTTTTTATTCTTCAGTCCAATTTGTACCAGTGCCAAAATCAGTAGTCCCCTGGCCAATGGTAAAGAGGGAATTCCAGCCACAGTGTGCGTGAGTCAGTACCAGCATTTTCCAAATTCACTGCCTGTCTCTCTTTAAATAGCCCAAGGAAATGTCCAAATGACCCAATTACGACTCAGGCTTTCCTAAGTAGCCTGTGTCAATGCATGACAGGGTATTCAAAAATATACACAGCCACAAACGGCAGGACCTCAGTGGTAGCAAAGTATGCTTTTCTTCTATCCGGTTTTATTAGCAGTGTGGAGGACGTGCGAGCTGGACTCTGTTTGTGTCTGTGTCTCTCTTCTGTTGTGTCTCGACTCTCAAGGCTCTCGTTGGTCGGGGCAAACCATCAAAAGCTGACTGCAGCTAAACGGTCTGACAGAGCCATGACCAGAGCGCTTCATAACTCTTTAATCTGTGTCACAATACTACAAACCACAAACCCTGTTTCAGTAATACATTTTGTATTACGAACTACTCAAACTACTACTGGACTGTGGCGCCGATGAGTTGTCACATACGAGAGCTGCACTGCCTGAACAAACACCACTAAAAATTGGTCTATTCTGAGGTCCACTTTAGGCAGCTTAGTGGCACCCAAAACTAGAAACAATGGCAATGAAGCTTGTTTGAACAAAAGCCTAATTCACACGAAGTGGCGCTCAGTTGAGCTGTCTATAAGTTCCAATTCAGGATTCTAACTATATCCTTTTATTGTGTTTGTTTGGAGCTGTGGGAGACAAGGTGGTATGCATTCTGCCTAAAACCACTTTATAGTAATGGTTTGGAAAAGCCATGATAATTAAAGCAAAATGAAGGGGAACGTGATGGACTGGTTAGAGTGCCTCACATTCCTGAAAAGCATTTTAACTAAGTGTTTCTTCAATGGGCCACCTTTGTGAGTGAGGCCCATTTTATTTGCAGCTGCAAAAACTATCTATAAATAGCAGATGGGGTGGGGGGAGTGATGACCCTGGGCAGTTTTAAGATTTAAAATCAGATATAACCGAGCTCAGCAATTCACTAGCAATTATGCTCACTGAGAAATCTGAAAGTCACGATGTGAAGTGTGAGGAAGGGCAGGCACAACAAAGAGGGAAGGAAGTGGAGCAGAGAGGAGACAATTTCCAGCTCCCAGGGCTCCCAGTGCCAATCAGCTTCAGATCAAAAACGGGATAATACAGTAGCTTATTTTTTTCTTTCAACAAACACATGCAGTTCAGCAGGGCCCTCATACATGTCCCCTGAATCTGAACCTGCTGTAGACCTTGATACAGCTTGATCACCCAACTCTCATAATAAAACATTTATAACAGAAACTACATTATCGTTTGCTTCTCAAACTGCAATTCTTCTTGGTGCTTTTTTTTATAGAATCCTCCCATTTTTTTTTCTTTATTTTTCTGTCCCCCTTTCCTATCTTTTCATTTCATCTCCCCTGTCTTTCTGTTGGTGGTGTGTGGGCGTGGCCTCTGTCTCGCTGTGGCTGAAGCAGGAGGACTACCTGATGTGTCGCTGTGTAGCATGGGACCGAGGGGTCTGCTGTTGAAAAGGAGCTCTGTGCTGCAACTGCAGATCGCCTTACACGACCACTTCCTGCTTCCGACCCACTCCTCACAGGCAACCCTGTGTGCCAAGGACGAAAAAAGCTCAAACAGAGGGGTTCAGTCCACCCAGGGGCCGAGCACAGGACCCTATTCATCCTATCCCCATCGCTCCTCCCAGCTTCTTCCCAACCAACCTGAGGATAACTTTATTTTAAAATTTATAAATATTCCCCCTTCGAGTCGCTGAGATAAACTGACTTCTCATTCTGTTTTTTTTTTTCTCCCTGGTATTTGACAGAAGAGCAGTGTCAGAGCTGCTTCTGGACCAGAGACGTGACACACACCACTGTCAAGTTTCTGCGTGATGGCTGTCTGTCTGCCAGAGTCACACCTGTCTGTTTACACAAGAGGTAAATGAAAAGGAGGGTGAAGACAATGGAACCATTCTGAGCAAAGGAAAATAGATCAAAATGATGCTACAGGAGTGTCTGAGCCTTGTGAAAGAGTCACAGGAATGGAACCCCCACGTTGACAGAAAAGGTGCAGGGTGAAAAAAAAAAAACTGGTGGAGGCGAATAGCAGCAGGTGGGTTTGGGTTTTGGAGTCGTGCTGCTATTCCTGGAATGCTGACCTTGTCCCATCCAGACCTGGCAAAGAGTGGGTTCGACGGGAGCTCAGGAATGGCGGAGTCCACCTCATTTGGACTGTTTAGACAAGAAGCCAAACGGCCAGGGGTATTTAAGATTCTTAGGGAAATAGCAAAGTGGGCAAGTAACGTTTAACACAAACAACTGCAGAGCATTAACGATGAGCCTGCCACTGGACTGGATGTTTTTGCTTTTCACACTGCATATTGCAACGAGAGGGCAAACAGCCTGATACACAGTCACTTTTCACTACTGTCCTTGTCATTTCTACCCTCAGTCGTTGGACACTGTCTTGTTTTTCTACTTTACACGCATTAAAACAGCACCCGATACGTCCATTCCGACCAGGGGGATAGAAAAACATTTAGCTTGCCGGCTCCCTGGGCTTCCCCCTTGGATGTCAACCTCAGTGAGGGTGAGAAGAATGACGCTCTGTGCAGCCACTGCAAGAAGCCATTCATGCAGCCACAACTTGACCTGGGCAAGTGTGTAGCATTGACCAGTACGGGACAGAACAGAATCAGTACTGATCCAGTCCCCGCTGTTCCAACACCACACAACACCAGTATTGACTGGTCCGTCCTACTTCACGTCTCCTGGTATGGGATGATCACAGCTGGATCTCACCAAGGAAGACAGCACCACTACAGATTTAAGTGGAAGGACAGACTCAGCAGGGTTGCGCTCGGTTGGCTCAACATCTGTCTGGATAAGAAGGTACGTCAAGATACTCGACTCTTTCCAAGCCCGAATCACTACCGCCTGTCAAAGACATTGCAATTACTGACTGCTCCCTGACTAAGGCGTAGCAGTGTATATAACGGAACCAAACCTGTGTTTACAGGACTAATCTCTGGTTGATCAACAAACTCAGTCACGCCAGACTACTGTAAATTCTTTCGCAGTCTCCCCATTGGCTTTCCCATGCTGAACAGGGGGCCTTATTATAGGTCGGTGGCTGACTGGAGGTTGTGGAACAAACCAAAAGGTTCTGGCAGAGCTCACGTTGTTCCCCTCAGACCTGCTCAGGCTCACAGGAGACCATCGCTGGAGGCTGGTATACAGAAAGTACCTTCTGTGCATCAACCATCCCCAACCTCTCTGGCTTCACATGCCTGTTTGAGGCTGGCGGCTGTGCAAAGCCTAAGAGCAACCCAAGAGAGTGCTGTGTACTTAAGAATATTTTTCTCTATGCGTGTCTTGTGGAAAAACATATCAGCTCAGAAGCACTTATTACTGTATTTATGTAAAATTGACAAAGATAGCACGATTTTTACTCCCACAGTAACATACTGCTTTTCAGCATAAATGACAGATTTATTCCAAGCCTGTCGGACAGAGCTTCACCAGAGACCAAAAAATTTCAAGTGAAAAAGATTTTCCAAAACAGGAATGGCTGAGTGTGAAAAGCACAAGTCAAAATCCTTTGGATTCCAGTAGAAGTTTACCCAGATATCTGTCAACTCTGAGCACAATATTATGGGCAGAACATTCTACATTAGTCATCATGATAAAAGCTTATTAGCACAACACATGTTCCATCACAGCCTCAAATGTCCCTTTAAAAAAACAAAAAAAAACTCTGCAAGCCGAGTGTTAAAACCAGACACGGGAACATCAATTAGATTTTCACAGTACATAAAAACAATATATGGAAGCTGCAGTAATTTTGTCCTCCATCTCATGAATCATACTTTCCCTCTGCTTCCTATTTTTACAGCTGCTGTGCAATGAGATCTGCTAAAATACTTTACTCCTCGGTGACTGAAAAAGACAAGAAATCCAGAGTGTTCCACGATTCCGGCTCTCACAGTCACTCAACCACCAGTGATCCCCTCTTGACCTTAAAACACATGCCAAGTGTTCGTGCCCACAATCGTGCACATGTGAACATAACCCGCCATGCTCGTGCATTTCACAAAATCCTTATCTGTGAAGGTGTAATGATTTACAGACTCCGTTTTTCCACTTTCTCTTGTTCAACTGACTTTGAAACAAAACTGCAAACCCTGAACTGTTGTTGACAATGAGCAGCGTCAACATCAGAGAGACAGGATACAAGATCCGGTGTGTGTCACCAGAGACTGGAAGCAGTAAGAATGGAAGACCCTACAAAGGAAAGATATCATGAAGTCAATACAGTTTTGCTGTCATTTCATTAATATTTATATTTTCCACAGACTGCTATAAGACTGTCAGATTACTGACATATTGTAAGCCCACAAACAACAGCCTATTTGAAACTACTGTGAGCGTTACTGCAAATGCTTGCCAGCCATTTCTTTCTGTTTTTTTTTCCCCCTAGCATTTCCTATCGCACATGCTGAAGTAAGGACAGCAAGCTGTAATTTATGTGTCAAACTTCAAAACACACGAAACGTGCTAAGGTTGCACCCGTGAGCGGCTCTGATGAATAAACCATTTGGCCGGGCTGTTGGGATAGGAAGCCCTGTCACAGTCCATTAAAAGACGGAGACAGAGTGACAGGCTAGGGTCTGTAACCCTGCTTGACCTTTTTGAGTAGCACTGTGGTTCCGATGCCGTTTTCCTGTAGCGACATTAAAAAAAAAAACTGTCAGCCTGGGCTGTGGTCTCCCCTTTTGCCCTTTTGCCCTCACTTCAATTTGCTATGCCAGCATCGCATGCCCAGCCATTTGTGTTGGCACAGCTTGCATCTCAGGGCAGCAGGAAAGCCATTAATCTAGAGCTAGTGGGTCTTTAGGGGCCGTGTGAGGAGCAACGGTCTCAGAAACACACCCTGATCTTGGGCAAAGATTTTCTGAGAAGTAGGAGCAATGACGTTTGCAGAATAAACAAAGATGTGTAAATATGTTAATCGCAAGAAAGCTAAATGAAATCAGAGCTGTGATTATTGAATATGCCTTTGATGTTGTTTTTCTTTTACTTCCAACAGCTCATGAATGTTCAATATGATTATTATGCTATTGCATGTGCACATGCCCACATTGTTGTCATGTCATGCACTAAAAAATAAACAGGAAGATTGAAAGTTATCACGACGAAGAATTTGTTATTATTAAAAAAGAGACACTTTTGAAGTTCATGCACTGAAAACTATGTGGGGGAGTAGCATCAGCTCCAGGAGAGAATAACAAATGAGCACAGTCTCATCAGTGTAATTCCAGTACCTTCGAGAACAGATTGCCTTCATCCTTTATCCACCTTTATATCATCCATGCAGACCGAGTAGCGTAGGGCAATGAAAATAAAATATGAGTTCATAAGTTTTGGTCTGACTAACCTCAAAGAGATGAAACACAAATCTCATGATGTTTTGAACGGCTGAAGAAAACAAACCATCGAGATGGAAAATCTGTCCAAGGACACACTCTTATCTTACAACAGGAATACTTTTCCTTTCTAAGGCGAAGCAGCCAGCCACCATTCCTTCCGACCAGCACTGAGAGCAGCTCGCACACTCGAGCAGATCAGACACCAGCAGGTCTTACACTCTTGGCTACGCTGTCGGAGGAATTTATGAATGGCGTTTGGTTGGTCTGGTCAGGGGCTCACTTAGTTCTGTGCTGTTTCACTTCCCAGACTGCTGCTCACTTGAATAACCTCAGTGATGCAATCTCTCCACAGACGCCCAGCTGATGTTCCGTTGTTAAAAAAAAAAGGAAAAGTGCAATGGCGAACGGGTTTTAGCTGGTCTGTTTTAAATGGGAAAATGACATCATAGTGATAAAAAGGCCACCGCTGATAAGGTACATAACTGTAGAATATATTGGTGAGATCTCGTTCTGAACTCCAGAGATTCATATGTTGTTCATCAGCAATACTGGGTAATTGTTCCATTGTGATCATGCACTTGGCAGGCAGTGCAGTTCTTTGTGCCGTCTAAGTAAGGATCTGAACAATATCTAATCGCTAATCGCTAGCATACACAATGTGAGAGAACTGGGGCTGTTTGAATAATGTCGAGATGTCTCTCCTACTCTTCACTTTCACCATTGGTCAGAGAGACAAAACTACCAGACTTGATGAGTAAAGTGAATCCGCTGGGACGATATGGAGTACTGAAGCTCAAGGAGTCTCCTCTTGAACAGATTGTTTTCAAAGGGTTGTAGGAAAATCCTGTTGAGAAAGTCTAATATATTAAATAAAATGTTCCCCTTTTTTTCTAGGTGCTTCTGATGTGTTTTTGGTACAAATTGCTAATTTTTTCTTAAAACAAACTGTTCTGTCCTGTTCCATTCATTTTCCTGGAAGCCAGGGAACCACCAATAACGTAACAGATGAGGATGACACACTGGGTACCTACAGTCCTGAGTCAGACAGTGAGACTGGAAAGCAGGGAGGCATTTGAAGAATGGGTGACTATCCAGCATGTGTGGCAAGCCTCTCGGAGAAGGGCCATGCCACCGGGCCCTGTAAAAGTTTGTCTGTTATTCCACATTTCCAAGCACTAGGTGTTTTTACTGCAGCACCAACACTCACAAATGTCCAGAGGCCAAATACTGTAGGTGTGTAATAGCGCAGCAGCCCGCTGACTGGCGTGGTGCGAGGGAACAGTTGACGATGAGTCTGACACACTCAACAGTTGCTAAAGCTTCATGAACTCACATTCTAGAAAATTAATCTGTCCCACATCTTTCCCAGTACTCTCCCGTCGCTGCATTTTTCGCCGTTACATCGTATCTTCCCTCCCACTTGCCCTCCATTTTCCATCTGAACTCCCTCCCTCTTTTCATGTCCTTTTTTGCTTCTCTTTTTGTTTGGTCCTCATGCAACACATTGACTCTCCCTGCCTCTCGTCGAAGACAGACTCTTTAACAAGCTTGCCCCAGTGGGCAGTAGACAGAGAGGGGAGGTTATTTTTAGAATGCACAGATTAAAAGTGGAACGTTTTTTTCTTCATCCTTGTAAAGAGTCCTCTTCCCTCTCTTTCAGGCCGTAATGGAGTTTAGCATCTCCGTGGGGGATCTCATGTTACCTCCCCCATATAAACTCTTCTCTACCCAGACTCATCTAAGCCCCCCTCCTCCTCCGCCACCATCACACTCATCTTCTCCAAACACTGACATCATTCGACAGACTGAACTCTTTCCTGTGCCTGTGGGGGCTGTTCTCTCCTGTCTGTACAGCATGAAATGGGTGAGTTTCAACTCCTGACACAAATCAAGCAACCGGAGGAGGAAAACAGGCTGTCAGAAAACGTACATGTGCAGCAGGATACATCCCGATACATCATCACATCCTCAGTGCAGTTCTCCTCATATGACCTTTTCCGCGGCAACACCGCCATATTAGAATTGTCATGGCTTTGACACACGTGCTTGTGCATGGACACAAGTGTGCACACATGCACATGCACATACTCACACAGACACTGTTAAAAGGGTGCTAAAAGAGTAAATCACATAACTGCATTTAGGTGTAATGAGGCCAGTGCTTTATCCAGGAGTCTGGGAGGTGACGCGTGAGCTTACTTCAGCATTTTCCTGTGTTGGAATAAAACCAGAGTCTGACTTTTTCCTCCCGTCTCCCTACACTGTACACACTACACACACACGCACACACACCATGTGGATCACCTCATCTCTGGCCTGAATTGGTGGAGTGAAAAAGGGGGAGACACGGCCGTTTGGGTTTTACTAGTTCTAGCGTCGTTGACCCATATTGAGGTCTAAAGTCGGATGCAGCTCCTGTTTCTTTCCTGCAAAAGGGCATGTTGCTTTTAAAAAAAAGTTCTGCTTTTGGAATTGCAGCTTTCACTCAGCTTTAATTTGAAAGGCGTGACAACTTAAGGCAGGGGCGATATTGCGTGGTAGCCGGCCTGGCAGGGACCAGGCAGGAAATCTTTCATTAAAACCCACTCAAGGTCCATCATGACTTGAAGCTCTGTGCTTGATATTGAATAATAAGTAAGAGACACAGAGCAGTTCTGTTGAAGGGTTTATAATGCCCTGCATCAGAGCCTTACCAAGAAGCCTGAAAGCTAACCGTCGAGATATATCACAGACTGAACTCTGAAATTGTAAACTTCTTACTGACAACTGCGCTTGAAGTTCTCAGTGCCTGTGTGTGCAAAAATCAAAGGCTTTCTGCCAATGAACTTTCATGGCAGTCTCACACCAAAGCGCCAAGAAAAAAAAAACACAAAAAGAGTATGAGGTAGCTGTTGTAAAAGAAGATTGAAAAATGAGAAGGGAAAGTGATAAAGAAACCAAGAGAGAAAATTAGATCTAATCACAGAGCTCTGTGATGAGCCGAAGTACATCAAAGCACTTCAAACTGCTCCCTCTCAAGATTTTTTATTGATGTGTTGCAAAACCTAAGACAGAAAACAAGGAACACATTTGAGCTAATTGCCAATTACGAGTAAAAATATCTGTGTGGGATATGCCACTTTATCCAAAACATATGCATCTGTGAGACAACGCTCTCCAAGAGAAATGGATATATCCAGCTGCTTTGCCAAAACACCGCCACCCCCCCACTGCTTTCTGTCCTTCTCTTCGTCTCACTCACTAGGAAAGTCATGGAAAACAAAATGTCAGCAATAATAGTGAATTTCTTCTGTGAAATAGAATAGCTGAGGCCGAGCGTATCATTTCATAAGTAGAATGCACATGAGTGCTTCTGGAAATATGAAGAGCCTGGTGGCAGCGCTGGCTCAGACCCCATCTTTGCTGTAGTTAGAAGGAAACCTGATAGTAATTCCTCTGCACTGCTCACTCTGTTTTTTTTTTTTTTTTCCTCGCTGCTCTCTTTTCGGTCTGTCATCCTCATTGCAGGAGGTTCTTCGATCACACTGGCAGCCTCGCATCTCGCAGAGCCACGGGGTTTTGAAAGGGAAGGTCGAGGTGGCTTTCCCAGCTACATCAGAGACTGTGGGTCTGTGTTTATGTCTGGGAACAACAGAGAGCGGCGCAGATGGAAAGGAGACAAAAAGGGAGTTGTTCTGAAAAGGGGACAGTAAAGACGATAACATTGCTGCACTCTGCAGATCGTAAGACAGTGTAGGGAATTCCCTTACCCCGCTCCCAGGTGCACGGCTGTGTCTGCACGACAACTAAGCCTCTTGGATGTGTTTAAGCCTCTGAGATAAAAGCAGCTGATAGAAAGAGCCATTTGTGGTCCAGGTGATGATCTGCCTATTATGCTTTCTATTGTTTGAAGAAATCTGAAATCCCAAGGTTTCCTTTTTCAGATGTGCAACAAGAAAATCCTCTATTGCTCCAGGGCTGCAGAGCATTTATGTTGTTATCAGGGCTCTCCACAGAAGATATTCTTGTGTAGCCCGGGGTCATTGAGGACGCCAGACTGAGGTATTCCTTCAATGAGACGGGTTACTCACAGCGACTGGCAAAGTGTCCTGATCTGCCTAAAACAGCAGTGATGATCGCTGCTCAACAGGATGTATGCTATGTAATAGCAGGTCAGCCTTCCCATGGTTACAGAAAAGACCACAAAGCTCAAAGCAGCATCAACCCACTGCACCTCACACTGACGAGGCCATTGTTAGCTCACTGCAAGAGGATCACTCCCATAAGCTGTTAATACATCCGCCTCCACGGCACACTATCTGTATCTGTTGTATTTACTTGTAATTCCACTGCGGCTCACAGGGAGAAGCTCTGTTAGCTTATCCCAGCTGCAAAAGCCCACTCACTCAATCTGGATGAAGATAGAAGCCTTTGAAAGGAATGCCTCCAATAGCGAAAAAAGAAAAAATGGTTTCCTTCAACCTACTGAGCAAACAAGAACGTGCAGTATGAAATAATGTCCACCACTGACTTGTATTTGTTCAGTCCTGAAGTTCATTTGTTTTTTCGGGCGACCCGAGGAGACCCTAAAGGGCTAGCGCAGATTAAAAATGCTCTTATCTTCAGTATCGGTGGTCATTTTCAACCTCGTTGCCTGCTGGGGAGCTGATAGCATCGCATCGACTGTCAGTCACACGTCCGACGTCACATGGGTAAGAAGCAGATTGACAGATGAAGCCACACTCTCTGAGCTCCCTGCTGCTTTAACCTTTCCCATCTGCGTCAGCAGTCACACATGGTTCACATAAAAAAAAAAAAAAAAAAACCCTCCCTTTCTTCTCCTTGGCAGTTTAGGGCTACATGCAAACACGGAAATGAGATATACACTACTGTGTTAGAGGTGAATCTTGATCGGCGGGCACCAACTTTCCACTGCTGAGTTATACAATAGATAACCACGACCAACCATGGCCGTTTGAACAAAAACACATGCACACATGTATACATGACTGAACACACACGTACAGACAGGCAGAGATAAAGAAACCCACACATACACATATTGAAAAACTCTCCCACAAGCATTCATACAGCCGGATTCACAAAGATAACGCCTCTGTGTTTTATGTTGCAGGCGTCACTGAAAACTGCAACAGTGCGAATGGCAAGCAAACGTTCATCTTTGGTGGTTTTCTTTGTTGAATTATGGTTTGCTTTTTTCTTTTAATAGGATGCTGATTTTGAGATCAGTGAAATGCTTAGTGTGAAGTTGGGTAAAATCACTTGAATCGTATAATTAACATATTGATTTTCAGAGCTCTCTGGATGTACAACCTGAATATAAAAGGATACAGTGTTCCTGGGATAGCAACAACAAGAAAGAATAAAGAAAAAAAAAAAACAAAAAGCAGTAAGCAAATTAAGGTACAATTCAAGCAGCCTGACACTCCCATCAAATGACAATGTTTAACTCTAATTTCCACTGAACTTTGTCATTACTCCACCCTGTCACTTCATCCATCTGCACCTCCCATTTCTGCAGCCCAGCCACCTGTTTTAGACCTATAAAGTGTGGAGTGTATTACCCTTGAAAAGTGAGTGTTTAGAGGAGTCAGTGCGGTCAAACTGAGCTTTTCTCCTTCTGTGTGAGCACATGGAGACTTGCAGCATGGGGCCTCAGTTTTCTGCAAATTTGCAGCATAAATGCAGAAAAAAACGGCATAAAAATCAATCACTAATCAAATGAAAGGAAATGGGCCAACCTGTGAAGAATGCAGGAGTGGTTTTAAAGATATACAGACTGACGCTGATCACGATAAAGGAGAATGCAAAATTTGGGGGTGATTTTCTTTTTGGCACTAACTGAAAAGATAGTCTAATGCAGTGCGAGCCTTCAGGTCTCCGTGTGGATAGGCTTGTGAAGGTGTATATATTTGTATACTCTGGTTCTGATGCGTGGGTGGCAAGTGAAGATCATTTAAGTTGAAGGAATGTTCACAAACTCACACACATATACACTTGGGTTACTGTTTCTTGGGACGACAACACACCTAAGTCATTTCAAGAAGGCTTACGCAAAGCTAACCATAATGACCTACTAGCTTAACTCTACCCTGACCTTAACCTTAACCTCACCTCACCCCGACTTCAAACTCAGTCCTCATTCTGAAATGTAATGATTTATGTTGTGGGGACTTGCTTTTTGTCCTCAATGGTATGTGAGTGAAAACAGGTTTACGTCTCCAACACAAGGACTATAAGCGGACAATGCACACACACGCATGCACACATGCGCGCGCACAGACTCACACACACAGACACACACACACACACACACACACACACACACACACACACACACACACACACACACACGCCTTCCCTCTTCCATAAAACAGACTCTGCGAATGTTTGGCTATGCCAGCTGTGTGAGCTTGAGGCTGGGTGTGGGGTGTATACAATTGTCTGACAGACTGCATGGTGTGTATACACATAGTCATAAACAAAATTTGAAGCGGAAGCTGTGATCACCTAGATGTGCTTGACCTTTTGACCTGGAGGCTGCGCTGTTATCCTTTCACTATGCGGAATATTTGGCCTCTACGGCTGCAGGGAAACACTGGTGCTACGCTGGACTACAGCCAAAGGAATTGTGTGTGTGTATATGTGTGTGTGTGTGTGTGTGTGTGTGTGTGTGTGTGTGTGTGTGTGTGTGTGTGTGTGTGTGTGTGTGTGTGTGTGTGCCTGTGGTTGGAATTGGGGGGGGTCTGAGAAAGGATACACATGCTCAAGAATTTTCCTGATTTCATCTTTATTGTTTATGTTCTGTTATGGAACTAAATATAAATTATCCAAATGTCTGTTTGCATGTCTGTGCATGAAAGTGTGTAAACATGTCTGCATCCAAGTCTTTGATGTTGACCACAGTGGTGGTGCACTGTAGTGAATTTAAACACTGAGAGAGTGAACGACCTGCAGAGACACACATTTTTGTGTCAAAACCATTTGCATTTATATATAACTTCTCTGAAAATACAAGGGCAGAATTATATGTGTGCTGCAAAAAGTGGGAAAACTCCATCTGTATTGCCAACAACTTTGGAAAGAAGCGCCATAAATATCCCCGGAATAAAACTGCAACTGTTATGACTGAACATGTGACAGCACAGATGTGCGGCTCACCTGGGCGCTGAAGGCTGTCATACCACACAGGTGAGACACAGCCTGCTTTTAAAAACACTGATGGCCCTGTTTTCATTGGATGACAGTTTTACCTTGTAACCTGAGGGATCTAAACCTTTGAAACGCTTGCGTCTAAGAGCAAATGTTTTAAATGAGTGTGTGAATGCAAACGTTTGTCAATAAGTCGGCCTTTTACGAGGTGAAGTGGGTCACTAAGAGGCCGTGCACAGAGAGAGACAGTGTGACGGCTGAAGCACTCAAACGCTTTCCCTTTCTCCGTGTCCTTCTGCATGTGCATGACTGAATGGAAACACGCCCATCGTCTGCTAGCCTGTTAGCGCTTCATGTCATTCATCCCGGCTTTCAACTCCTGAAGGACCAAGAAGCCACTGTGAACTCTTTATGCAAACACGGAGGAGCAAGGAGAGGGGAGAATGAGGGATGGAGATCCAGCAAACATGCCCGTTTGAACCGGAAATATTCAGCAGGGCTAGAACTTATGGCTGTTTGAACCGGGGACACTAGAGAGGACCTGGCAAATATATGTGTGTTTGAAGGTCAAACAGTGTTGAAGGCAGAGCTCCCATGGGGAATCTGACAGTAAAGCCTGATAGTCGGGCGATGCTGGCTCTCCGCAATGCTGAGTTTAAATAAGAGGGCACAATCAGCTCAGTCATCGAGGAAAATAAAAATCCTTCTGTCTTTAATATGAATTTAGACTGACGCTTCAACTTTTTCTGCTTTCCTGTTCAGGGTGGGACAATACATTTTCTAAGCATGCAGTGCATTTTCAACATAGTGAGAGCGTGAGATTCATTATCCCATTCTTTGACGGCATGGGGTGTGATTCTCACTCACTGACACAGCTAATTGGAGAAGCACGAAAGTTTAAGAAGCATGTGAATGCTCTGACCCTTAATAAAAAAGGCATGTTTATTGGCTGAATTAAATGCATCCTCTTTTCACTTCATCCAAGAGTGGCATCGAGTTCAAGAGCCAACGCTTCAGATGAATCCCGCTATGTCTTGACAGATGAAACTGAGATAACTCTGAGACAAAAAAAAAAAAAAAAAAAAATCCGCCTCCTTGACTTGATTGTGTCTTCTCTATGAACCTTTTCAAAATGACATGTCTGTTGACACTTAAAATGAACGTGGTCATCTGTCCATGACACAGATTGCTGTGCTGCGGATGACAGTCATCAGCAGTCCCAGACAAATGCTTTGAAGTGAAACCACAGCGCACTCCTTTTTCCACCCATTCCTCATGGCTTTCCCTTTAAATAGAGCATGACATCAGACCATGTGCAGGTCTACCGGCCTAAGCCCAAAACAAATGTGTCCAAACAATGCTACATCTGGAGCGAAACGCAGGAGTGAGAAGGGAAAAGTAGGAATGTAGCGGAAAAGAGGCTGAAAATGGAAAGTGCTCCTAAAGTTGTTTAGCTCCAGGCCTCTGGCCAAGTTGTCTGAGGATGTGCCTGAGCTTTAATTCATTGGCGATTCTCCGTACGGCCGTCACACCGCCTCCGAAAGATGAGAAGTCACCACTACAGATGCACACGTCACGCAGCATGAAAGATGACGATGGGCTGCTGTCTTTCTTATGAAATACAGTTGTGTCCGTTTTTGTATTCCATGCAGAGTCCGCTCTGACTACCTCCTCACACGAAAAACCTGACAACCTTTACTCTAATTGTTAGGAGCTAACTTAATACATGACCTTCATTTCAAAGGGAACGTCAAAATAAGTTCACAGAAAAATGTTTGGTTTGACTTCCTCTTACTTTTCAGCACAAATAAAAAAGGAGATCTTTTAATACTCTTCTCAGGAAGCCTGCTCTTGTTGTCAGTGTCAGAGGCAATCAGAGTTGCTGGGTTTAGTTCTGCACAACACAAGGTGCAGAGGTGCAAGTCAAATATTCAGGCCAATTTGCTGCCTGCTGGATAGAGTGTGTAATAAACACATGACGGCTGATACAGCGGTTATTCATCTGTTGACACACAATACGCAGTCTCCAATGTGACACAGATGTTTGGCTTTACGGTCAATAATATATAAAACATAACACACAAACACATACGCATTGGTAAACCAGAAGACTTGTGTGGGAGCTCAGAGAATCCTTCAGACTGGAGGTGAGACCTGAAGAACGGAGACCATGGAAAATATGCCTAATACATCCTGTTTGAAGAAGAGGACACAGATTGCGAGAAACAGAATGAAGTGGGGGAAAAAAGATATAATGATGGAACCGGAGAGATTTGACTCATGTGTTTCACATCTGCACTGTGCAGGGCCCATTCAGTTTTAGAAGCCTTTGACTTAAAACACTAGTTAAATGGCTGATTCTAGGTGTGGGGCAAACTACTCAGTCAATAAACGTGCCACCAGCTGAACGAGAGCACCACAGGGGATGGAGGATGACGTAGTTGATCGCTCCGATACGACACACACCTCATTAGAGGAGCTATGTTAGGTGAGAATCAGCTGAGAGCATTTATAGGTAATGGTTGGGTCTAGAGTTTGACAGAAGTGGTGGAGATAGGCCTGATGAGGTTAAAAAGGTCAATTCTACATGATCACAAAGAGATGCATTGGTTAGCTCTTGTAACTTCAAAATGTAGCTAATCTTGGTTTTACACTTATTTGGGGCCTTTCTACCAAGAATTTGTGTTCTCAATGGGTGGGATTCCCACAGACCCTCAAGCTTACTACAGCCTAAAAACGTGTGTTTCTAAACTGTCTGTAGGTGTGACTGTGAGTGACTGTGTTTGTCCTGTAATGGACTGCAGAAGGTGCGCCCTGCCTTCGCTCGCAGACAGCTGGCTCCAGCGCCCCATGCCTTGAATTGGATAAAGTGGTACAGAGGAAGGATGAAGGATTCACAAACATGCAAGCTGCTGGGTTTTAATTATGGTGATTTCTCTTCAAATGTGTGTTTAAGTTTAGGCTCAGAGATTAATGTTTTGCTAACTGGGATGTGATGCGAGGATACGACAGTCTGTAAAGGCAAATCTTACTTCAGTCACTTAAGAAAAGGGCTTTATTTGGGACACGCACATTGAATGCACAGCGCAATTTGTTCTCTGCATTTAAGCATCCCTAGGGAAGCAGTGGGAAGCTACAGTGCAGCACCTGGGGAGCAGCTGAAAAATAAATGTGTGCAAATCTCTTGTGAGCACTCCTTGATGTTTTTATTTTTTCCCCTCGTATCAAGGAAGAGTTTCAGACACAGTGGCTACTCATCACTTCACAGTTCAGAGCACCAGCTAAAACTGGAAGGAAAACAGCACGGTATTGACTGTTGACAGTGTTGCTGAACATTTTATAATCGGTCTGAGGAGAAGGTCTTGTTACTTGTAATATTATGGCAACACGACACAAGTTTACATCAACCAGTCACTTAGGAAAAAGTGACTGTCGTCGAGTAAAGCAGGTCATCATGCACAGACAATGACATAAGATAAACTCCCAGACGGACTCTTGAAATGTTGTGGTTGTCTATAGTCCTATTTGGAGATCAGCTCTAGCTTTTTGTACTTGTGAGATGAAATTTATGCACTGTGAAAGATGGACTGGTTTAAGCACTATCATCAGACACAGAAGCCTCAAAATAAGTCAAGGTATTTTGTGTACTTGTTATATCTCTTATAAACACCGTCAACCACTCATTCAACACCAAACTGTTGGAGAAGGAGCTTGAATGAATCCATTATTGGAGGATTTCCTATTCATTGTACAGCTTTAATTATCAAAGTCTAATGGTAATCAGCTAGACCCTCTCTGGTGGGACAGAGGTCAAAAGTCACGATTCTATCACTCAACAGTAACTGAAGGGATAAATAATGACCGTAGCACACAACAATTTCAACTCGTCAGAATCTATCAACTGAGCTTTTAGTAAACCAACTGAGAATCCATTACCATTCCCCTCAGACTGTAAAATAAATCCAAAGCGGATTGTCAGCATGGTCTCAGTGTCTGATTTTTAAATTGTGATTGATGATCTCAGGACAAGACAAAATTATAAAAGAACATTAATCAGGAAGTTAATGAGTGTAGGGCCCCTCCAGAGATTTTAATTGTACTTTCTAATAGTGCCTTTTTATAGATTCAGACAGTTTATATGGAAGCCTGCCTGCATGCTTGTTTTATTACAGGACTCGTATAGATGTCACCTTAGAAATACTGATCCAGTGTCGAAGTGCTGATCTATTAATTTTTCCTCTTATTACCCATGGGTGTCAGTGGGAGTATCTCCACAGGAAGGAGTCTAAAGTAACATCAATGCCAGCGTGAGAGAGCCAGGAAGCGGAGGTGGGGTCAGAGGTCACAGTGCCCTGACAAACAAATGAGCCACCCAGTAAGGAAGTCAACAAGAGATGCTTTTCCCCGAAGCCCATCAAGTCCTAGCAACAGCAGCTGCTGGCAAACATGTGTGTGACAAATGTGCTATCTGAACCAATGACAGGGTTTCAATCATCGCCACATGAAGTTACCTTACAAACAGCAGAAAGAGCAGGAGACAGACAACAGGGGATGACTAGGGGGACAGTAGACAATAGATGAAGACTCAGCTTTAGGTTGGGTATTCTAAATACTGTTAATTAGGTCAAAGAAGTAACACAGAAAAAACATTCTTAACTGGTTTGTTGATTACAATGCAAACTCACACAGCTGAGCAGTCTGCTTCCGCAGAGTTAAATGTTACGAGGACTCCCTGCTGGGAAAATCATGGGAGACATGCTGCTGTTAGCGAGACAGCAATCAAGTAGGTTCTACCTGCCTCGGCCCTATTGTTGCCCTTTGGGGCTTAATGACAGCCGAACAGTCTCATGATGGCCTCTTTCTGCCATTCTATCCCCACTAGCCTCCTTTTATACAAACAGTCCTGACTTAGTGACCAGATGAGGCCAAACTGGAAGATCTCACACACACACACACACACACACACACACACACACACACACACACACACACACACACACACACACACACACACACACACACACACACACACACACACACACACACAGATGTGCTGTCTCCTGGCTTCAGAAAGGGTTTTAATGTCATTTTCTGTGTCCACTGGTGGTTCCTTTATTTCTGCCACAACATCCCAACTCTCTCAGACCAACAATGTTTTTAATGACTCCTTTTGATGCTCCGTGCTTTCTTTTTCATAATTTTATTTTCCTCAGTCTGTCCTCCATCTCCAACCCTTTTTGGGATTTTTCTCTCTGTTTCTCTCCCCCTCGCCAGCTCTGGAAAGTACATTCGCACAGTTCAGCAGTGACACAAGGACCGTCTCCTTCATGGCAGACTATGCTTGTGTTTTTTCAATTAAGCCGGGCTCCTGTACACTATTCATTTGGGAAACCATAATTCTCATAGCCCAGCAGAAACTAATGGAAAGTCACTTAGGTTTTTTTTTTTTTTCCCTTCTTTTTCTGGGAGAGGTATCGGAAAGACCCGCTCCCTAGAAGCATGTCAGACTAGCGGGGATAGAAAATAAAATGGTAGGAATACTTTCTTAGAGAATACAGGAGGTGTTGATAGGAGTTAAAGGCCCAAGTCAGGGTGCAAGAACTCATGGGGTGAATAAGATCAGGAAAGAGGTGAGTGAGAGAATACAGATGGATGGATTTCCATGGGAATGTGGATGAAAGTGAGTGAGTTCCAGGCCGGATCTGAATTGCCCAGCGGGGAGGAGGAAAGATCCACTGAAATCACTTCAAAGCTCAGTGTCACTGGGCTGCAGATGAGTACAGACTGCCTTCTGTCCTTTTTTTATTTACAGAGATGAGCCCAAGTAGCCTGCTGCATCCATCTGCCTTCCCCAGAGTTCAGCAGTGCAAACAAATGAATAAATCCACATGCGTTCTTCAGGTGCACTCATGCCACACAGCACCACATTTAAAACAACTGTTTATCCAACATCACATTAGCATCAGCCCAAACCAACCGCAGACAGCAAGACTGAGCTTTTTAAACGAGAAAGGAAACTTTCAAAGGGGCTGCGATAGAATGCTAAACTTCCCTCGTCTTTCCCGGCCTCTTTCCTCACCTGACCAGCAGAAGGCATATATCACCGGTAACATAAACGTTTCACTGCCTTCTGACATAAACAGTGGTCTCATGCATGCAGAAACACAAAAACACACAGACAAATATTCATGTGTGTGGCAAGAATTACAGCGAGCCACTATTGCACAGACTATACGTGTGCTCACATTCACATGCACAGACTCAGACACTAATGTCAAAGTGGGAGTGACCTAACCTGGACACCCCCCTTCGTTCCTTAGTTACACCCCCGCCTCCCACCTTCTCCCACCACAACAATCAACACAGACTGATAAACAGTGAAGGGGAGAGCGAGAGAGAGAGAGAGAGAGAGAGAGAGAGAGAGAGAGCAGGCGAGCACATAAGGAAGAGACAGTCAGGTCTCACCTTAAGAGGAACGCTGTGAAGCCGACACAGCGGAAAGCCTCATGGTTGGAGCAGTCGGTGTCTCGGGCTCGGCCTCTTTAAATCTCGCAGCGGAGGGAGACGGGGAGCTGAGAGGCGCAGACAGCTGAGAGTGGAGCGGCGCTCAGCCACACTTCACGGGCAGAGACGGCTGTGGAGCTGCGCAGACCCCGGGCCCTTCCGCTCACACTCTGCCTACTGAGGATGAAAAGAGAAGACTTCATTACCAGCTGCAAACCACGCCTCCGCTGCTCCAGCCGCCCTCCTCTCCAGTCCTCTCTCCCTCCCACCCCCCCCTCTCTTCTGGCCTTGCGGCCTCCCCGCTTCCCCGCTACTCTCCTAGCCAGTAGCAGGCAGGCCTGTCCCAGCCAAAAGAGGGGGAGCAGACTGCCAAAGAAAACCTCCCATCCCACAGCCTGCCGCTGCAGTGCAGTGCACAGACCGAGAGGAACAGGCACAGATGAGGAGAGAAATGAAGGAGCAGAAAAATGGCATATAATGAGTTTGAATCAAATCGGTTTTTTGTTTTGAGGTTCCGATATGATGTGAAGGCCCCTTTAGGTTAACAGCTCTGGTGTTGAAGCGTGTAAAGAGGTAAAAGGTATGAGGGAACTTTACTTCTTCATCTGGAGCTCGGCAGCAGACCATGGCACGCAAATTTCTCCAAAACTTTAGTTGTATTCTGCCAATAGCCAGACTGACTCAGGAAGAGTGTATAGCACGTGTCCAGGAACAAGACAAACATCGTCTGAAAATTATGAAGTGAAAGTTTCAGTTTTATTTTAGTCGAATGGAGTGGGCTGTTATAGTTTTAACAGGGCTGCAGAGGGGAACTGATTTACAGGTAGGACGGAACGCACAGGGCTCACATGTACATACTTTATTAATCATGTCAATAATATATTAAGATGTCGGATTGTAGTCAGAGAGAGACAGGGAGCGAGAGAGAGAGAGTGTACATTGGAAGTGTGTGAGGCGAAAAGAATCACTTGGTGAAGGCAGAAAGAGACTCAAACAGGCAGGCTGAAAGAAAGAAAAACACAGAAACCCTCAGAGTGAGACAGAAAGTGGGTGATCAATTTGACAGTTGCAGTCAAAAAAGTAAAAACCGTAGAGACATACAGTATTTAAACAGGGGTTTGTTGGAAGTCCTAATTAAGCGTTACTGTAAGAAAGATCACTTCAAAAGACGGTCGTTCACGAAGGAGCGTGGGTGTGCGTTGCACTTTGGGGGTGGGGACGGTGTCTGTCTCTGTATGTTTGTGCGTCTATAAACCTGACTCTGAGACTCAACAGTCTCCGCAGGCTGCTTCCACTGTCAACACCCAGAACGAGGATGACAGTTTTTGTCCATCCTCGCCGTCTTTTCCCCTCCTCGTCCTCTCAGCCGTTTTTTCTTCTTCTTGCCAAAGTGAACTCTCTCCTCATCAGACGGGGAAAATAGGTCTAAAAGCCCGAGCTGTTTACTGTCTGTAATTATGAGGGGTTGGGTACAGTCAGCCCAGGCAGAGCGCTGCACCCTGCCCCCAGTGCCACCACACACAAACGCAGCTCTGCCGAGCCTGCCAGCTGAAACTGGGCTACGACACAGGCGCGGAAAGAAAAAGAAGACCAGAGGCGGGCGAGCTACGTTTTAAGTCAACTTATAATGAGGAAAAACGTGTTGGCAGAAATCAAGTTCGGAAAAAAAACACAGCACGGCGTATCCAAACAACTTTACAGTTGTGGCCACACTGGAAGTCAAAGTGTACAGTACACCCCTTGACATGAAATGTCACAAAATGAAAGGTCAAAGTGGTAATTTACAAAAATGTGAAAGAGCTCCATTGCTGGTGAATGATGTCTGTAGGTTAAGCCTTCATCGTGCTGAAAATTGGCGACTAGATCTTCCAGTTCTGCATATGGGTTTGAGTTGGATGTGCGTTTAGAAAATGTGACAGTGCCGACTTTAAATACAAGCAGTTTTCTAGTAGTTTCTTTACACAAACACAAGAGACAAACACCACTACAGTCGAGCTACATATCTATCATAAAGGAACTGACAGGTGGAAAAACCAAAGATCACGAAGAGGAAACGAGGGACTAAACTACTTCTGTGATGCAATAAAAAGCTGCATTTTTTCGGGCAGCCCATGATGAGGTAACGAGGGATTATACAGATCTCTGGCAATCTCCCACACTAACATTAACACCTACACAGACCCTCTCTGTGGCAGAATGGTGCCAAATTTACACAGGTCCGCAAAACAGTACTTAGGGCTATGGGCTGCCTTCATTGTAGGTTGTGAAAGCCCAGGCCTGGGGTTGGGGTTTGAGACATTTGGAGCTGGATGATTGAAGAATGACAAAGAAACGTGCGACTAACTCATTTTAGTGTGCTTTATTACTGAGAAGCAGTAATCTCTCCAAGCCAGCCACGGGAAGCCCTTCTGTGATGTTTTGTATCTTTAATCAGGGGCTTTAGTGACAGAGAAAAGGATAATCCAGCATCTGAAAGCTTGTTGTTTGTTTACAGTCTACCATATAATCAAGTATTGTCATTACCATAACCATAGAAAATTGATAAAAGTTGCACAAAGTGGTCATATAATGAGGAAAATTCAAAGCATAATGACTGGCTCTCAATCACAGTTTGCAAAAGAAAGATGCAGTCCTCAGTGTGCTCTTGAAGCCTGTGGTCAAATGTAAAAATTCAATATACTATGTAGCCACTAGGGGCTGAACAAGGCTGTAATGTAAATACAGTCCTTTTACTGGCATTCATGAGTCAATGTTTGGCTGTAATCCATTGACACATTTTCCTGTAGTTTTTTTGGGGGTGAGGATTAACTTTTGTTTCTCTTGATGGATAACTTAAGTGATTAGTGAAGTTACTAATCCCTCCCACACTCACAGTATTCATTTATCTAATCTGGTGCAGCACAAAAAAAGTACAAGAACTCATTAGTCTCACTATGTCCAATTCCATGGAACCAAGCAAGCTTGCACAGACTGATTCAGTGAATACTGTCAATTGCAGGAGCTACTTGATGTCTATATGAAATAAAAAAAAAAAAAAACTGAGATGATAGACTTTCTGGCATGAAAAAAAAGTACATAAAAAACATTGAATAAACTTACATAGAGCAAGTCGAAGGCAGAACCACATTACAGTATCACAGGACTTTCAGAATACAGAAAAGCTAAAAACAGTCAGCCTCCATGATTACTATTACAAAAGCCAAATGTCAGACTGTCAGGCATCACTTAAATCTGGCAAAACACCAGGCTGGGATGAGCCAAAGAGACAAGAAAATTATAGTTGAGAAACTAAATTATTTAACTGGTTTGACTGAATAAAGAGATTTGTGGTGACATTGCATGGGCTTGCTAATGAGATAATGTTGATAAATGGAAGAAAAACACTGAACGGAGTTTGAAGTTTATGCCCTTTTTTATGCCATGTAAAGTTATATCAGATTTCAAGAGTCAATCCGAGGATGTTGTGAAAGTGAAATTTCCCTGCTCAATGGTCTAATTTGAAAGCAGAGTAAATCCAGAGGGAAAGAGAGGGGACTCTCTGTGTTCTCAACACAGAAAACCTTTGTGAGCTGTATCTGTGTCCGAGAGTCTGAGATGGACTTGTCAACATTTTCAGGATGAATATGAAGATTGTCTGAACCTTGCTCCGGAGCTTTTTGCACATCAGAACACCAACTGCTTGAGATTTTCTAGTCTGAACAAGTATTGTTGGTCCATACAGGACATTATTTCATGCCTTCCTCCCTAAAAACATATCGACCCGCTGCCAGCCGTCTGGGATGTCTAAATGGTCCCTCTTTCTCTCTGTGCCGCCAGAGAAAAAAAAATCACATAAAACACTGCTGCTAAACTTATAAAGTGTTTTAATGACCTCAGAATATTCTAACCTCCCCTCAGGGAGTAACACCTGGGGCAAAAAAACTAATTAAACTGCGACCTTTTGAAAGTAATATGTATGCAAACATTTATTGACCTACTGTACAGGTAGCTACTGAAATATTCCCATCAAACTAAATATAGCGTTGGAGAAATGTGCTTTTGTCGCCTTGCTTAAATCTTTATCCTCACCCTTTGTCCTCTGGCTTTCAGTGAAAGAAGGGTGAATTGGTACAAGAAAATGACTGTGGAGTCAAGTTCTGTACCCTGGCAGTGTGCCAATCCCCTTGTGATGCTCACAATTAATGCAGTGTTTCTTGCACAAGACTTGACAAAGAGGAGATGAAGCCTCAAGTCTGTGTTTTATTTAAAAGGCAAAGCGACGTGCACAAAGCTCCTTAGTGAAGATTAGACGAACTCGCTTTGCTTCCTTCCAAGTTGTAAAATAATATCTGCAGCCTAAATTTGCCACAGTTGCAGCAAGGGTTTACTGTAAGAGGGTTATTCCAGGTCAGGATGGTGACACACCCAGAGCCCCAATGAAAGGCCTCCCCATCACCACCAACACCAGCGCTCCAGTAACTGTCAATTAAGGGCACCGAGTGCAGGCATTGACCATATTCCATGAGTCATTGACTGTTACTCACCTGAAATATCCAATAAAAAGTTACACTGTGACACACTTAACACCAGAAATAGACGGTATTTTTCAAACACAAGGGCTCAATTCTATGAGCGCATGGTGTGTTTGGGTACTGAGACAAAAAAGGTCCCAGGAAAAATAAGGACTGTGGGTTTGAACTGAGACGCAGGTGACGGTGGATAACCACACACACACATCCATCCCGTCTCTCTATGAGCGCAGCGTTTTGGGACTGGAGCTGCTGGGCCGAGTGGCCGGACTAACCTCTGGGAATTTCGCACCTTGCGCGGCCATGAGCAGCGACGGGTAGATCCCATCACACCCTGGTGTGCCATTTCTGACCCAGAGAGCCCGACGGCCACGAACGCACCCTCTCCCCCAGGGCAAACACGGGGCACCCCAGTCAGTGTGGACTTAGCAGCTCGGCGATGTGTACTCGCCATATCATGTGGACCAGGAGTGATGATGTTCCCAGGAAGACCATGTCTGGGGGATTGGAGCTGGGGGAACACGGGGTGGGACTGGGGTGAAAGAGGAAGATGTGGGGAAATTCCCATCATAAACTACTATCTCATCCAAGCAAAGACAGATTCAGTCATTCCTTCAGATGATTTAATGGCATCTGAAGTTAGCAGCATGCAGGAAGTTTGCATTTGGATCCTATTGGATGACAAACATCACAATGGTCGACACTCTTACATATCATCAAGAAGACCCTGGTTCAGTTCCAGAACAGGGCTTTTTTAATTGAACATGCATGGATTTCAGTTATTACAGCTCCCTCCCATGATCCAAAGACAAGTGTGTTCGAGTGATTGGTGACTTGTCAGAAAATGTTAGTAATTAACAGGTTTTCTATCTGTGTTTTCCTTGTGATAAACTGGAGGCTTTTCCAAGATGAACACAGCTTTTAAGTCACAGTCTGCTGGGATAGCTGACTAACTTTAGATAAAACAAACAAGGCTGGATAGATGGACGGACTATTTTTCAAATGAGATCATGTTTGGTGACTTTTAGCATTACTTGGGCACCGAAGAAATAAGTCAATATACACTCCTACATTTTTATGTGTACCTCAACATCAGTTCAAAATAACACTTTATGGTTACAGCAAACTCACAAGATAAACTTTTCTGAATTTCAGGTCATATGAAAATAAAACAAAAGTTTTTGTGGCAACAATATTTGTGAAAATACAGCACAAATATTGTTGGGCTTTTCTCTTTAACAGTGGCCAGAAATTACTGTGCTGTACCTGGCGCTATAAAAATGAAGCTGAACTGAATATTAAACAGGCGTGTTATAATCACATTAGACTACTAAAACACTGGGCTGAGGTTAATAACCATCATCAAACAAAATACAGGCTTGTGATAGACGTGAACTCCAGTCTCTGACATGAAAAGTCAAATGTGCTTATGTAAAGCTGTTCAACAACCATCAACAACAAAAATCTCCACAAATGTCTTGTCTGAGGAGAAATACTCCTGGATTCAAAATGTATAGTGTGTGTCTGCTGATTCACGGTATGACATAGACTGCTGCTCCATCCTTTCATCAAGAATATTTAATTAGTCAAAATTGTAGGAGAATTGTTTTTTATCCAAAGATAGATGCTGAATTCAATCCATTTTCTTATCATGTCCACGGACTGAAAACAGGATAATCACCATGCTGCGACTTGCCAGACAGAATAAACATAAGCGAATTAAAGGGCGACCGTTTCATAACATCATTTATGTCTGCAACAAAATGATGAAGCGATTTAGGAAAATACCACAACTCACACCAGCGTATCGCTTCTCAGATGTCCTCATTTTGTTAAGCTGAAGTACGCGGATTGAAACAGAGATGGTTGAATAGTGCTCCTGTTGACCTGCAGCAGAGCCACAGCACAGCAAACACAGAGATGCCTGGACCTCATCTGCACAGACGGGCCTTTCAATTTCCCCCCTCACTTTTGTCCCATCAATACCTTTACTCTTCAGGGAGACCAAAGCCACCAACTCCAACCTTCCTTTTGCCCCCTCCGAACACACAGAAAAGTGAATGGCGTCTACTGTACCTTGCGCCGCTCCCCTCTCTGTGGGGTAGCACACATTTTGACAGGCCTGTATTTATGGCCGGCCGGAGTCATGTTGGAATGAATCATGAAAAGGACCAAAATCATCTCGCTGGATGTTCATTTATATTGAGTGTTGGTCAGTTGTGCGGCTCTGCGTGTGTGGCCCATTTACAGAGAATGGGGCTTGTGTGAGACTGTGTGTGTGTGTGTGTGTGTGTGTGGGAGTGAAAGATTATGATAAGCCCCCTAATGAGGGACAAAATGTGTTTGTGTCTGTGTTTATTATCTGTCTGTGTCCGTATGGATGACTACCCTACTTTTCTTTTCTTTTTTGCCTTTGTTGATGCCGTGTTTCTGTGCCACATGAAGAAGACTGTTTTATAGTTTCACCACAAGTTACCAAAATAAGCCACAAATTAATAGATAGGGTTAAGTCTGTCCAAAAAAAAAAAAAAAAAAAAAGAAAATACAAATTTGTGCTTTAAAAAGTTACTCGTCAGGTGAAGAGAAGAAACTGAAAAATGAAGTTCACACATCACAATGAACAAAACAACAAAAATCAAGTTCAGTCTCCACAACCAGAACAGTAACAAAATGATTAAATACAACATACCCATAAGTAATAAAATACAATCAGCATAGCAGAAGTAAATTGCTTACAGGTTGTCGATCACTAATCCTAAAATGTATGTGAAATATTCCCTCCACAGAGTTTCTTTGTAATCTAATTAAATCATCACTAAATTGTCGCTGCTACAAAGTTCCTCCCTGCATTGTTGGAACAATGGTGAAGAAAATAATCTGAAAAAAATTACACCCGCTGACCTTTCTCGTACCTAATACATAATCATCTTCACATATAATCTTGGTACATTTGAGAGTCCAGGTGCAACCACTATCTCTTTATAAAGATGAAAGAAAGACGCTGTAACAATAATAATTTTCGTCTTTCTTCCAGTGCATGCACGGCGCAGATCACCACAGCCATTCTTCTGGGGGCACCGTCTCAGTGGGTGTGTGGTAACAATGGGAGCTGGGGTGAGCTCAGGCCCAGTCCGCGGGTCCTTCTCCACATAAACCTTTAATATGAGGCCTCCTCAGCACCAGTTAGCCATCTAAAGGCACTGTACCCTGTAATTGACCTTAAAAATACTTTCCGTGGAGGTCGGCCGCCATGACATTGGCCTTAGGCCCAAGCAGCGGCTGCATCTCCCCAGCCCAGAGGAGCCTGGGAAGGCCTCGCAGGGTATATTTAGTGGCCCTGTCCTTTGAGTTGAGCAGGAGATGCACATAATGCCAGTCTGTGTATAAAACCACTTTGCCGCCCATGAGCGGGCCTCTCACGGGCGCATTTCCCTGTCCCACGGGGATGAGCTTCCCCAGGTCACAGGTCAGCCACATGCAGTTTACTGTAGGTGAACGTATGGGAGAAACTGACTGAAATCTGCACCTTTTATTCTCAAGAAGGGTGTGTCAGGATCTGCCATTTTGAATGGCATGACTGTTAGGAATAACTTGAGCAACACACATTTTTTTTGTGTCATATAAATTCAGAAGAAACTGAAGCATTCCCCAAGCAAGACAGGCAGAAGACAGAGGCAATATGATGAAACTGCTGCATCTTTAAAGGAGAGATATACATCTAAAATGGTAAAGATTTAACCTAAAATGCAGTCAAATCCTGTGTGGTACATGCTACGGTATAAATCTGTGTGTCACCGATTTGTAGAATATTCGGCAGAGATTTTTCTTTTTATATATCATGATCAATAAGCCATAAGACAGAAATTATTTGAACGCGCAACTTACTTAAGTTAAAATGAACAAGGAGAACTTATGCGGAAAGATGGAGATGAAGTGATGAAACGGTTAGCGCCTTGCCACATATCAAGAAGGTCATGACTTCAAGTATATCGGCCCAGCCGCTCTGTGTGTCTTGCATGTTTCATGTGTGGATTTTCTCCGGGTGCTCTGGTTTCCTCCGACAGTCTGAAAACATGCAAACAGGTTGACTAGTGACTCTATTGCCCCTTGGTGTGAATGTGAGTGTTTGTGGTTGAGTGTCTCCCTGTGTTTGTCCTGTGTTGGACTGGTGACCGGTCTACGACGTATTCTACTATCGCTCATTGTTATCTGGGATTGACTCCAGCGCCAAGCAACTCTGGACAGTATAGAGCACTGTAGACATGGAAGGGTATGTGGTCCCCTCCCATAATGCAGTTTTTTCCATAAGTTTAGGACAAACAGACATTTTCACTCACTTCAATTCAATCTATTTAACTGTAAGCCACAACTTTGATATGTTAGAAAACATGTGCTGTTTGCATGTGCTAATTGTCAAAATATGTGTTTATAAAGAAAAAAAAACATTTAGAAACTTAAATCTGTTGGTTTGTTGTTATTCACATTTAACATTCCTGCTGGCTTCAGTTAGAAACTATTGTCAAGGGCATCTGCAAGGTAATTTATGGCTTCTTTCATGAAGGATCATCCTTGGGGATAAATCACGGCTTTCTTCTGTCTTGTAAATTTTTTTAAAAGTGAAAACTGGAATTGATGCAAGAACAAAAACAGTCTGATATTCCTCCCGGGTTGACCCCGTCTGTCTGACAGACGCACTGTAAACGAGAGCACATCTTTTCAGCATTTCTTTCGTACTGTTATGAACTAGCCTAATCAAAACAGAGTGGTCTACGTTGCACACAAATGACATTTTTTTTTTTTTTTTTTGCCATCACAGCACTCAAGAAGTGCTGCTCCACTCTCTGTGACAGGCAGCTGATGTATTATAACCGTCCGACCTATGTCACTCTATCACACCCTGTCTGACTGTAAAGAGTGGTGAGTGTTTTTTTTTTTTTTTTCAGTCGTAGCATGAGGCTCACACCTTTAAATTCCTTCAAGCAGCTGATCACTGAGGCCTGCCTCTGTTCCTTCCCGCTGGAAACCACGAGCCTTGGCAAGCTTTACCTACACTATAAGTCTTCTAACTATAGAATTCATGGCCTTTAGAAACGTGTGCACCATGAAATCATTTGTATTTTTTTAAATACTGGTATTAACTGAAAGGTGTTTTTTGGTCTCAATAATGTACATTCACTGAGCTGCTGATGGCAGGAAATATGACAAAGAAGGACAGAAACGGTCTCAGAAATTCAATGTTCTCCTTCAGAGCTGCTTGGTGCCCCTGAGTATAAACTCCGAGCCCAACAAAAACAAAGAGACACTTTTGATCCGCTGTATAAAAAGACAGCTACAGAGCTCAACAGACCGGGGGTTCAAGTGCTCTCCGTGGTCACGGTGACAGATCTGCAGACCACTCCTTGCCCATCTGGGCTGCCGGTGGCGCTCTGCCTGCTCTCTGAGGACAGTCGGTTCAAACCAGTAATTTAATTCAGATGAGGTAAAGCAATATTTCCAGATTAATACGAGCCATATTCCTTCTGAACTGTCCTTTCTTCTTCTCCTTCCTGCATTTTTTTACATCTTACATGTCCAAAAACGTCTGGCTGGAGATAAAAGGAAGAAGAGGAGAGAACAAAAAAAAAGAGGGAAGACGAACAAGTTTTATGCTTTGTGAGGCAGACACTAGCGTTTCTTTCATTAAGGTTTCTTCAATTATGTGCTAAAAATGCTTTGTTACTCTGTTTCCTTTCATTTCCTCCTGGTGTGGTGTGATGTGCAGAGCAAAACTCTAAATCAGAGTATTAAAAGCACATCGTGCACAGGTTTATATAGAGCATCATGTACCTGTAACAATTTCCTTCAAAATAGTATTCCTGGTTTTAAAAAGTCTATGAATCTCAAAAAAGAAATGCATGTAAAGAACGTTGCATCTTTTTGGAGGAACATTCCTCCAGCTGCGATTAGTCCGGCTTGGCAACAATGCCAGTAGTTAAGATTCAGGAAGTCACAGCTGTCGCTGTCCTGCAGCAGCTGGCTGAGCACGTGGCTGCACCATCAGGAAGGGATTCACAACACTATCAATCACTGCGAATATCACAGAGAGAATTTAGATTTTTATACTGTTAGCTATTTCTAACAGGACTCCAGCAACAAATCAAGTTTGAGTTGGTGGCAAGTTTTCAGTGCCTGGAATTAAAGCAATGCAGTGCAATGTTTTGTTTTAGTTTATTTCTGATTGGGTACATTTACTAACCTTTCATCATATTTGCAGCAAGTGCTTAAAAGATTGAACTTCTGCACCTTCACCTGGCTCTGCACTCTGGTTTCTGAACATCCAGTCCATGATGCAGACTGTAAGCCAGTCATTTGGACATTTCAGAGGGAGTGCGTTTCAACTAGCTTATCCAAAAATGCAGCAAAAACGTAATGCATCCTTCAAAAGTTAAGCCAGAATCAACTGAAACAATGAAGAAATGGCTTCTGCATTGGCAACAACCGTCTGGATCACAAATCAGCTTGACAATGTCTGTGACAGATCAACGCCGTGTTTATAGGACGAACCTGAAGTTGCTGCGCAAGCTTGCTATGTTTCTTCAGACCAGATAGTGGTTAAGGACTTCTGCCTTTTATGAAAGCCCTGAACAACAAAAACACTCTAAGAGCTGGTAAAGTGAGAGATGAGTCTGGTTAAAATGGTTTGATGGTCTATTTACTCACTGATGCAGCAGTTCAGTGGGGTCTGTCCTGATTTGCCTGATGACAAGAATACAAGTCTGGCCAGTGTGCAGCATACGTCACTTTCCTTTTTTCATAAGTAGAACAATTTCAGTTTTGTCTTGCTTTTTGGGGGGCAATGATAGTCCATGTTGAAGACATGAAATGTGTACACTTTCTTTTTTTTCTTGTCTTGTCCACTAAACTGTACACCTCTGGTTTACTTGCCAACTGGGCAGCTGGCGCATTTGTTAGTGGAGCGCAGCCAGATGGACGATTAGCAACTGTGCATGCCGATACTTTCATCAGCTGGCCATTTTGCTAATGCACAAGGAATATCGGAGATTAATCATCTCTCTCCCAAATGTTGCTGGAACAATTTCTCACATCCATAGTCCCCATGCAGCGTTCCCCATAGTCTTCAATTATATACTAAAAGGAACTTAATTCATTTATTCCACATGCAGGGATACGGCACGCTGCCACTTTGGCTGCGGTTCTCATGGCCTCATAGCAGAAACACGCTGATGGAGGACTGACGATGGACGGACAGCAACGGCACTCCATAGGGCTGTGATTATTTCATGGTTTCTTTATCCCGAACTATCTGCACGGAGCTGATGCACTACTGCCTTGTAAGCAAGATCTTTCAGCTGGATGCCACACTCTGACCAAGTCTCCTGATGGCTGCTGCATGAATAACAAAATAAGAGTTTCAGTCCTGATTCTGCTGCTGTGTTCTCTGGTGTTTTTTCTGGAATGCTCTCTCCCGTCCATCTGCCTGCCTGCAGGACTGTGATGTCAGGACCGGGCTTTCTCATTGGCTGGGCTCCGTTCACCCGCAGTGCTTGAATGGTAAATCTGAACAGTGGGTTTGAAAGGGAACGTGAAATTAGTGGTGACTCATCTCTGGCCACTATGTTATTATAACATTTCTTTACCAGCAGTGATTTCAATCGATCTAAAGTTCCATGAAATCAGACCGAAAAGCCAAACTCTGTGTCTGCATCCTTTTAAGGGACTTTTTTTTTATTATTATTCTATAGATCTTTCAATGGGGGTACAAAGGGTTGAATCCAGACACTAACTTCATGCATGAAAGATGTTTGACAGAATGAAACATTTCATATTACAACCAAAACTCAAGAAACCTTTTCCCCTATAAATGCATTATTTCCACAGCACTGTAATTTTTGTGTCGTGTCATGGCTGTAATGAAGTACCATCAGAGACATGACGAGGAAATTTCATAGCTACTGACAAGTGAAAAATAATGTGGAAACCACTGGTTTTTACAACACCGTTTGGTTTTACTGGAGTTGAGGGAGAGGATTTCTTTGAATGATGAACCATCAGAGAGCAGCTGAAGTTCAAAGGCCACATCTACAAGTCACATAAGGAGAGGTCTTAGGAGAGGAGAAGACAAGAGAAGGTAATAAGTCAGAAACTCATTTTCCAGGTTATTTTACCTACACGAGCCCTGCACTTTTGACCCTTCAAATCAAACCCCACTTGTATAGTCTAAACTCAGTAGTGGACACGGACACACACACACACACACACACACACACACACACACACTGGTGATATTGCGTAGCAACTGCTCAAAAAACACCAGTGCTGGGAAGAATCAACTTTGCAAGTGTCCAGCACATCTGAACAGCAAAGTAACACCCAACTCATCCACACATTCCCCTGCTTGAGCTCGCCGTTAACCCTGGTGACCTGTAACTGTGTGTGTTTGTGTGAGTGTGCCCTGTGTATTTGCACATCTACTGTTGCTAGTGTAGTGGAGGGCCAAGAGACCACACCAGAAGAACAGAGGAACTTTTCTTTTATAAACAACTTTTGAATCAACCGTCCTCGAGCTTCAGTATTTTCCTAAATATTTCAAGCCAATAGAAAGGAGTTATAATTTTTTACTACACTGTAATGGTAGCACTTTTAATATTAGATACGTTTTCTAAATCCCATTTGATTGCCATAAATGGATTATAGCTGGAACAGTCGATCAACTCTTCGGTACTTCTACCAAATCAAGTCACGGCCAGTGAATTCTGTTTCACCTGGACCCCTTTTTTGACAGAGTGTAATGAAACTGTGATCTGAGTCTGCAGGATGCACATTTCTGTTGATGCAGCTAGCCAGTGCACGTTTAGCCTGGCGGAATGTAGCCTTGCATTGTTGAGCGTGGTTGAGATTTATGTTACTGCTGTGGGGCGTGCATGTGGCTAACAGATGGTGGCATCGTGCGCCTCTGTCCTCCCTTTAGCACATCACTCCTTGCACAATCTACGAGCCAATCCCGCAGCTACAGTTTTTTTTTTTCTTCAATTTGATCTCTGACACATTAATGCTACAAAACTGAATTGGATCCTGGTTGGACACTTTTATATATCTGTAAGTGCCTAATGGATTAGCGCACAATAATCAACATCACCCTAAACCGCAATTAGCTGCCACATTTCAAAAGGCATCTGTCACTTCAGGCTCACTTACACCTAATTATATCTAATGGCATAATTTCAAAAGAGGCAACTGAACTTGTTTTTAGTAGAATCCAACTCTTGACTGAAAGGCTTTATCAAGTCCCTTCCATCCTATAAGAGAAGATCTAAAATATTCTCAAGACTTCTGGAAAGTCCAGTTGCCTTTTTTGATAAAATTAGACGTATCACTGATGGCTAAGAAGCTTCACAGTCCTCCACATTGTCCACTTCTCTGCGGCCTACCAGCGGCATATGCGCCGTGCATTTCAGCGCCAACATGTGTGGATGAATACAGTGCATTTAAGTTGCACGGTGGCTTTCCTGACTCAGCCTGGAGCTATGGGGAGATACTGGCTCCTATTAAAGTGCCAGCCATAATCACAGCGACGGCAATCACAACGTCACTGGAAGCAACTGTGGTCTAATTTCTAAATCTAGATCCTTTGTGCACAAACCACGGACTGCTCCACGTTCACTTTGAGACAAATTGATACCAAGCAGTGACACAGAAACACACTCTGCGATGACACTCCCCATCTGTTTTGCCTTCATATCAAATCCTTCACATCAGGCAGTATAGGCCCGAAGAACAAAAGAGAACTTGCTGACTCCCATTTAGCTTTCACATCTGATGCCAAAGGCAGAAAAGCTGGCACACATGCATATCATGCTGCGGAGAAGATATGAAACCATCCAAATACCGCACAGGTGTCCATTTAGATCTTGCTGCATATTTATGAAGCATCTCATAGAAGGAAATCACTTCATGATCTGAGAATTATACACATATTCTTTCGACGTATGCGATTTATTTGTCTTCTGAAAATGTGCACCTGAACTTTCGTTTTGCCTCTTGTTGCTGATCAAGCATTTACTCCTCAGTCGCGGTTTGAGGTCTTGTACACGAACTGTGAGGCATTCAGACTGGAGACCGACTTCAATAATAACTCCTGACAATGACTATGTCATATCTCATAAAAAGAAAGTTCACTTTCCATTTGCTTGCAGCACTGTGGCATCATGTCAGGCAAATCCCTGAGATGTGAACATTTGTTATGGCCAAGTTTTGCGAAAAATTCTGAAACACTTCATAAATGCTTGCATAAAGAGACTGACTTGACTGACTGTGGTTTTACAAAACACCCGCACAGAAATCTGTTAGTAAGGTTGGATGTAAATAGTGCACTTTAAATCAACAATGAATTAACGTTTAGGCATTTGTAGTCTGTGGTGACGGTGGAAGCAGCAATCAAGTTGTTAGATGACCAAAGAAACCAATGACTAAGAAATCAAACTGAACAGCAGCTGAAACGGGCCTGTGGTACATGGACTCCTTTACACAGCCATAAAATACCAACCTGTTAGAGTTCACTAGTGAATGTCCATATAATGAACAAAAGCAAGGCTAACACAGCGTGTTTCTTGAAACTGAGGCACCTCGAGCTGGCACGAGTTCCACAAGACAATATTTCTGTGCAGACACACCGATAAACACACAGATGCAATCAGCCTCCGCCTACAGATGCAAGTGTTCCACTTTGCAAATCTAATCCTCCTCTCAGAGTCTGGGAATGTACATCTGTGTGGTTTTGTGACACACTCGGTACCCTGCCATGAGGAATCACCTCGAGGTGTTCCGAATTTTGTGTGTGGGTGTGTGTGTGTGTGTGTGTGTGTGTGTGTGTCACACTAAAGTTCATCTAGTCCATGAGACCACAGAGCTGTTCCCACAGGGACTTAAGGACTTTTACTGCTGTGACAAACAAATGCACGCAGACACACTATAGACGCACATACAAAGCTGCACACGTGCAACCACAAATCCTCGCTTGCACACACCCACACATTTACGCACACTCATATATGCACGGAAGGAAACTTAAGTCATATCACTCCCTGGAGCGAGTAATGGCATACCAATGCCTGCTGCGTTTCGGCCTTTCCTCTCCTCCTTTTCCTTGGAAACTGAACACAACCAGAGAATAAAAGGTTTCACTAGTATTGCATCTCTTAGATAACTTCTAAGTAAACACTGGACATGTCAATGATGGTTTTCCCCATCTTTGTTCACACTGTATCTTTGCTTAGTCAGCATTCTCAAAGCGTGACCACACTTGCTGGGATCACTTTCCTCCTTTCTGAAGAAACCTTTTCTCATTTCCTGATAAAATACGAAGGAGAAAGTATGGAGCAAGCATTGTCAGTTGTTCTGAAATTAACCACGGTGGTGCAGTGGTTGGAACTCTCTCTCATCGCGACAATGTTTGGTGGCCTTTTTGGAGCGATGCTCTCCTTGGGTGTATATGTATTTTCTCACAGTCGTTCAGTTTCCTCCCACAGTTCAAAAACTTGCATGTGAGTTTAACTAAAGAATGTCAATGCGTTGTTTTCTGTTTCTCTGCTTGCCCTGACAATAACTGATCAGTCCACCCTGAGATGAATAAAGCAGGGTAGAAAATGAATGGACAGATGGCTCTCTATCAATAAATAAATGGCAAAACTGGAGTAGCTATTCCACCCAGATCACTTCACGGTGATTTGCCAGACAAAAGATGGCATGTCAGGCACAGAATGTGATTCCATCTTTTTCTTGACGACACTTTGACAAGTAGAAAAATAAGCTCACACAGACAACATGCTCTTCCCCCAGAGGAGTTATACCTGCCTCAGCCATTAAGCGACTGTCAAAATCTCTGCCGCCACATCAGCGTGACATGTTGTCACAGGATGTTTCGTAAAGAACGAACCTTTATGCGGCGGCGGTTAGGAGCTCAGAGGGGGGCTGACGTTCTCACAGTGGATTGACTGACGGCTGTGAGGCGAGAGAATATGTTAGGAACATAGACGGAGCTGTGAATCTGTGCTTGTACCAATGTAAAATATACAATTTGATCTGTAGCTATACCTGCCTACATGTCTAACGATCGGTGTAGTATAGCCTACGATAATGCTTCTGGTTATATGCGTGTGTGAGTCTTCTACTCCTGATGTGTTAACCCTGGTCTTTTCCAATCATGGCATTCCTGCCCACCCTCCTTATTGGAGGCTTTATGAGCTCAGAGGTGTGGGACTCTCTTTAGCAATGGGTTGGATGAGGATTGTACATTTCAAACAGAGAAAATAAACACAAAACTGAGACAAGAGGAGGATCGGTTCAGGTTTCAGGCAGGAATTTGGTTTATTAAGCTAAGTGCCTTTAAACAGAGCTAAAAATCATTGCACTTGTCAGGGCATTATTATCTCCACGCCCACGCCCCTGGTTCAACACTAATTTCTCAAAGAAAGTCCTGCAGTGGGTTAGAGGTCACAATTGATAGTTTTGGTGCCTCAGGCTGAAAGGTAGAGGTGCCAGCATATTTTAACACGTCTTGCAGCATGTCTTATTGGCCGATTGTAATTTTTCCACTTCAAATTTGTGTATCAATAAACTATGAAACTATATTATTACTTTAATCAGCTGAAAGGATGTGTTTAATAATGGTCATTGTTTATATTTTGAAGTCACAGGGACGTCCTCTGAACACAAAAAACAACCTTGAAAGTAGAGTGCCTGTTACTGTTACAACTTTGAATATTGGAGACACGAAAAGACTATTTGATCCTCTGCTCCATATCTCCTGAGTTACCACAAGTAGAAAGCAGGCATGTTAACAGTTCAGCCCCTTGGCCAATCATAACCCAAGGTCCAATTCTATATAGCCTGTACTGTCCATCCTAAAACATGGTAATATTGTCTGTGTAAAAGAAAAATAAATAAATCCAACATGTGGTTAACTCATGTTGGAAGCATGACATGCTGCATATAAGCAAATCATTCAACAAATGGACCAATCACAGATTTTGCTGTTCTCATTCAATCTGGGGCTGTTGTTGACTTTTAGGCAATTTCACATGATTAAATCTGGCCCCGATTAAAAGAGTTTGCACATCCTTGTTTTAACCAAAGCAACAGCGTGAAGTAACTGTAAACAAAGATTATTGGGGACAATTTATCACAACACAATGAGAAAGTTCATGAGAGGAAATGGAAAGAAAAAAAAAAAAACTACATTCTTCATAAACATTTGGAAACAGCAGCTTATTCAAGTTGAAATGTGAGCAGATAAAAGCTGAGGTTGGTATCAACCGCAAATAAAGAATTAGGGCATTGAACTATTGTTGGATAAACCAAATGTACAGCTGGAAATGTTTTGCTCTGGCAGAGCAGATGAAAGACTTCAGCTTTGTTCGCACCAAATCAGGTAACGCGGCACCGTCCTGCAGCGTGGCGTAAAGGTGTGAGCGCGTCTTTGCACAGCCAATTTGTGTGACGTCATGTTGCAAACAGTCTGCAATAAGGCAACCACACAAAGCAACAATAAACAAGACTTGTAGTTTAACACCTAAAGCAGATGTGCTGAACAGCAACGTGTTCCACAATCCTCAAGAGCAAACTGGAGCCGAGTGCAGGGATATTCAATATTGAAAAATGTGTACAAAATTTGTGTAATTACATTTAAAAGTTTACATTTTAATTTTAGAAACACCGATCAGTGGCCATGACAGTAACTAAATAACATATGCTCACTTTTCACAGCGACTAAACATTTTAATAGTAATAGTGAGAGTCTATAATGCTGCCACCCGAGGTATGTGATCAAAGCATACAAAATGTGAAGCAAGACCCTGATAAATGTTCCAGGTATGTCAGTTACAGAGACTTCATAAAGCTTTTACTTTCAAACTGAAATCCTCAACCTCAATAGCATATAATAAGAAATGTCATTTTTAGCTGATGGATCCTCCGCTGGCAACATATTTTCGCTTGAAAATACAGAAAATCCAGGTTTCAAAGTAAATGGTGTGTTCCGCGAGTGAGTTAAATGTCTCGCTGTCAGAGAAGCGTCACTGTGTCACAATGCAGGAGAAGTGACAGCTCTGCTTTAATCACATTTTATTCTGTGTTCATTTGATGCGTTTTCCCCATTCCCTTCCAGCAGAATGCACCCTGCCGCTGTCACGGGTGAACGTGGATCTAATCAGCAGATCAGACGTGTGCCAAGCTGCTTCAAAATTGAAAAATTGCCTTCCAAAAGCTGTCTTCAGGTGTGATCCACGGTTTACAAGATTGGCTACGATTCTGAGATGACTGAATGCACCCTGTCAATATGGAAAGGCCTTGGCTTATGTGGGAATGCTGTAGTGTCGGTTTCACTGCAGTCCAGTAATTTTCTGCAAAGCAGTTTGGTAACACAAAATCTGGAGATCCAGGAAGAGGAAAATAAACAAACATCCGCTGGCAGAATCTTTCACCAACTTATCCAGAGCATTAAAAGCCACAGTGAAGAGAGTCAGCTGAAGGTGGCTTTAAGGGTTTATCTTCTAAAACCCCAGTCTCACCGTGGTGTTCATGGTGTTGTAGAAGCAGGTTTTTCTAAACTGTTGGCACCTTAAGAAACCTTATTTTCAATCACTATCCACTTACAATGCAAACTTTTCAGTTATTCTGCAACATCTGTTTGGCATGATAACAACAGTGGGATGGAAATGTTAATTTTGACTCTCAGGTCCAGAGGGGGCTTTTTAAAATGCTTAGTATGTCACGGCTTTTAATACGAAGGCTTTGCGTAGTGTATCTGTGGGAGCAGACCGAGGTAACATATCACTGCCTGCATTGATAAATGCACCAGAGCAAGTAAGGGCTCGCACTTGTTGGCCTTTCCTACATGTGAGAATGCAGCGTGTGCTTTGCTTTGTGCATACATTTCTACATGCACATACAAATGCAAGATGTCAGTATGTGCCAAGTTATTTAAAAAAAAAAAAAAGGCTTGCCTTTCAAATTAAAAAGCCGTCAAATTTAGACTGGCAGCTTGACAACAGGTTACCACAATGACTGGATTTATATAAAAGAACACTGCGTTCATTACATTCTGCATTGAGTCATTGGCGAAGCTTTGATACTGAGTGAAATTACAGAGAGAAAAAATGAGAGGAAGGCAGAGTGAAAGGAGACTTTAGAAAGGAGAAAAAAGAGAAAAAAAATAGGGAAGAAGAGTGTTTTATAAATGTGGCATGCTCTCTAGAGGTTCTAACTAATGAAAACCATACCATACCAGACCAGACCCACAGAGGACATAAGGCTGGGAGTGAAGGGTATAGAATAGAGGAGGAGGAGCAGGAAGGGGAGAGGTAATGTGAGGTAAACACTCTGCAGTGATGATATGCTTTTCATTCCTGTAGAATTTTGTGGGCCACCAGAAAGCTCTGTACCGTCGAACAGCTGTACAGAGATTCTCACTCCCTCTTCTGACACACCCCTGTCTTCCCATTTGTCCCACGCCTGAGGTTCAATTCCCTTGGTTATCAACGACACCTTCAGCTTTTTTTTTCCAATAAGCCAGGGTTTTCCATGCACACTTAGTTCACGTCAAACATCCTTGTATCCTCTTTTGTTTTCAGTGGCTTCCACCTTTTGGTACACCTGGATTCCTGATGCCACTGCCGCCCGAAATCTCATAACTCCATCAATTCCGAATAAAGCTTTGGGAGGAACACCGGGTTAGTCAGCTGTTAAGGGCACTCGACTTCCCCACCCTGTGCTTTGAATTGCTGATTGATGGACACATTTGGCAGCTTGTTTGGATTGTGCTCTCATTGTTATTCTTTCTGATTCAGTGTGGTTCAGATATGTTTGGTATATTAAAGTGTTTTAATGCTGAAAGCAGGAATGCATTAAGAAATGAACATCTGTCTACTCAGTATTTCACTGTATGCATTCATGCAGAGCATTTTTTTCCCCTTTAGATCATGGTTGTAAAAGTGTGAGCAAGGTTAACAAGGTCGGTCACTGCTGTTTAGTTTGTCTCATTCACATGCACTTCCTATTCCCCTGAAAACAGAACACAGCGAGCTACACCAATTATCTTGAAGTGTGAAAGGTGAAGATGATCACATAAATGATAGCAACCGCTCCGTATATGCTCTTCGTCACTAAAACAAAGCTTCCTCAGTCCAGGAAAACAGTCGCATACCATAATACTGTTGTCTCCTTCCTTCAGACGTGCTGATGGCACACCTGGCAAAATACAGCATTACACTTCCAGGGGGAATGCCACACCTGGCAGCCGTGAGGATGATTTTCCACCTTTTAAATGAGTGTGGTAGTTAGGCTGGCACAAGGAGGGAGACTGGCATGACTGAGCAGGTTCCACTTTCAGTGCAGGGAGGATAAAGTGGGCGTGGCCAGAGCAGAGAGGGGAAGTGAAATGCCTGGTGCGGGCTGAGGGAACACAGGTTGGTCGGGGACATCCAAGTGGAGGGCTGCGTGGGTGGGGCGGTGGATGAAATGACGGCGTAGGGAGCGCGCCGAAAGAATCTCAAACATTCCTCAGTGACCTTTCAATCTGCTCCACCTGAGCCTCGACATTATCATCCCTGGCTCCACCCTGGAGGTTTTAAGTTGTCACCAGTGAGATGAAAGCAAAGCAAGGGAACTCCAATACAGAGATCTGAGGGGTGAGACACCGAGAAGAAAAATAATACTTTTGGAGAACGAAGAAAGGGCATTGTTCATGCAAAGTGTAAACAGTATTATTCCACATAGACCACCTCTGCAGGTACGTCTTTGTACCAACAAGAATATCATAATGCATGCATGCTTGCAGATTTTTAAAAAGATGGACTCTGCTCAATCTCCTACAGATGTTTCTGTTTCTCATCACTGTCAAAGCATCTGTTGTCTGTGCAAATACATTTTTTTTTTCTAAAAGGAATCCAGCAATTTCAAGTGTGGCAGCAAAACGTGCAAGCAGTCCCATGTTGCGACCATATGAGGTCCTGACTGCCGATGGTCCGTCCATCCCCCACCACCTGGACACTGCTGATACATCTGAACAATACCTGACCGATTTGCTCTGAATGAGAAAAAAGAAGCTAAGCCACAAAGAGACAAATGTGCGTGCAGAAATGCACATGTGCACATGTTTGCATGGGCTTTCACAGAGTGTCTTGTGCCCGGCTTCATGGAGTGATTCATACAAACACCAAACTGTGAGCTTGGGAAGGCAAACCTGTCATACACACTTCAAAGTCTGATCGCTGACGTTAGGGGTGATTTACAGACTGAAAGATGAATAGCAGCCTTCACTGAGGTGCATTCAAAGAAAAATACTCCTCAAACAGATCCACGGCTCTCTCAATGCTCTAATTCAACCACAATCACGATCACACTCTCACCTAGAGACAAAGACACACAAATGCACATGCACACGCTCACAGACGCACAGGGAAAGCTCCAAAACTGGCAGTGTTTTCCACCCTTAGCTCACCTTTCTCGGCTGCACAGTGACTCCAAACTCCAACGTGTGTGGTGTGTGTCAGTCTCTCCTTTGCTTGATCTCTGCCTCCCTTTCCCTCACCCACTTCTCAACCTGTAGTCATCGCGTGGCGCTAGTTCCACTCTACTGCAGTGAGCTAAGGCAGCGGGATAAAGGAGGAGGGATGGGAGGGATAGAGGGACAAATGAGTCCTGCCCAGACTGATGAGAGCGGCTTTAAAAACGCCCTCAGGAGAGAAAAGATTAGAACTTTGTGCTGTTAAAACTTTTGCTTTCTCGCTGCAGCGTTGTTTCCATTGATTTGTTTTTACCAGCCATGGTCTCTCCTCCATTCTTTCCTCTCCACCATCTTCAAAGTTTCCCTAAAACCACTTTTGCTCACTTGATGTTTCGCCAATCAGTAAACCAGAAAACCACTCACTCTCTCTTTAAAATCTTTCCTTCTTACGCTTTGTCCCTCTGCCACTCACAAAGACATTGTTCTAAAGTTCCCTCTTGTCCTGCTGTAGTCTGTTTCTGTTTATCTAAACTCGTCTGAGCGTTTTCTGTCTCTCGCTCTCTCACATACAGACTTTTTGCCTTTCAATCCGTACAGCTTCACCCAACTCTCAGACTCTGGTGTGCAGCTGTGTGATGAGGGAGACACACCTGCTATTTCTGAAGTGTGTGTGTGTGTGTGTGTGTGTGTGTGTGGCAGGGAACTCACTTTAAAGGAACAGAAGGAAACCTTTTGGAGTTTGCAGTCTGCTTCAACTGTTGTCTGATTTCAGGAACTGTTAAAATGAGACCATAAATCTACGGGCGACTGGAGTTATTTAACAGTTGATTCTGAGAAAGGTACAGTCAGTTCGCTGACGCCGGACCGCCGCGTGTGACGTTGTGCAACCCAACCTCTCCAGCTGCTACACACTTGCACACATGCGCACATATACACCTTAACACTTTATGGTTTTACTGGGCTTGACACCGTCTTTCCAGAATGTGAGGAATGCTATATGCTTATTGGGAGGCAAGTGCGTACGATATGAGGCAAACCTACGAGGAGTCTCCTCGGGGGTCACGACCTTGTTGAAGGGAACAAGGAGACTGTAAATAAAAATAAAAGATATTTGACATTTCAACTGTTCCAAAAAAAAAAAAAAACAAGTCCAGTTTTAGCCTTACAAATATATCACTGTGACGGCATGTAATTTACAAAAAACCTGACAGGGTTCAGAGGAAAAGAGTGTATCCAGTCTAGGTCTTTAGTCATCTTGTAACCTGATCAAGAGATAAACCAGAGCAGCGGTGACACTCTAACCGTGACCTTAGCGTACAACAGCTTTTACAACACACCCAGTCGTGCAACAGATGAGAGACTACAGTCCTGAGCCACAGGTTTGTCATCACTTCAGCCGTCACTACAAAGATCAGCAACGGTCTCCTCCTCAACTCCCTCTCCTGACTCCGGCGATAACTGGCTTACTACCCCTTTGCTCTGGCTTCTCACAACTTCAGGGGAACACTGTGTGAATCAAAGCAGAGAGTATGAGTGCAACACATGAGTCAGCGCTCCAATTATGACAAAAATCCTGTTTACAGTCAAGGGGGTCTTGACCTGTGAGTCACAGCGTAGTCTCTGAGAATATGGGAAAGCATCCTTCCTTCTAAATGGTCTCTAACTCCCCCAAATCCCACTTGTCTTGTTTTATAACATTCCTACTTCTCCATCCATCATTCAGCAGGGTTTCAGAGTAGGGACTCTGTTTCTGTGTGAAGACCGAACAACTGCTGCGTGTGCACGAAGAGGCAGTGTCACAAGTTCTTAGTGACTCCTTCATCTTAATTTTAGAAATTGACAAATATAAACTCTAGGGTTATTTTGCATATTATTTTGGAATATAGTATTTTGAAAATAATGTATAATGAAAATAATATGGTCATTCAATTATTCATTATCTAAGTATAGATGATTACCTATCCTACTGGGATAAATGAGTGTGGTGGCCTCCTTACATCTGCTATGCAGCTCCTTCAACAGTTTTATTTAAAAAAACAAACAAAACAACCTCATAATAAAGCACCACAGGAGCCATGTCAGTATTGAATATACTGGGTGGCTTCAGGCATGAAAGTGTTCGGCAATCTTCATGAAACTGAACCATCATCAACACAATCGGGTGTTGTTCCAGAGTGGAGGGGGTTACTCAAGTATAAGCTTCCCATTACAATGATCAACCTGAATATTTTATTAATCTGTAAGTGCATCAGGATGATGTATTCTGCTATGATTGAATCGGTGGAGAGTCGACTGACACTGTTGCCAGAGTAGGTACTAGAATGGAATGCGTTCACCAATATCGTCGAATGGAAATTCTGTTCCATGATTCCAGTTAGGATTGGGACTTACAGGAATCCACGAGGGGGGGGATGTAAAAGAAGATAGTCATGATTGCTGGAAATGAGGAAAATGGAAGGTTTTCATTCAGGAACGTGAGGTTTGGAAAATATTCTCAAGAACAAGAATCATTTAGTCATCATGGGCATGAGTTTTCTTCTCAGTAGCAAAGGGCAGGGACATGTTTACTCAAGGCAATAAAACAGAATATCCCCTTCTTCCCAAACTATTAAACATTTCAGACAAAAACAGTTATTCTTAAATCACTCATGAAACAAGAAGTAGCCAAAGCCACTCAGATACTAATGTACACCTAACCGAAGACAAATACACATGGTGGGTATTTGGACAAGATGAAATAGGAACAAATGTGCCGACATCTTTCATTGCGGCTTAAAAACAGATGTCTCACGATGCAGCGTGTGATCGGTCCACAGTCAAGATAGCTTGAGACGATTTTCTTTTCAGAAACATCAGACACTGCGAGTGTATTCTTTGACCAATACAAATACCAGAGAAAACACTGTAATGTTCTGTGAGACACTGGCGCTATCCCCACATAACTCTTTGTGATTTGCCCTGGAGGTAAAAATACAAGATTGTTTCCATGTTTTCTGTCTCAACACAAGAAGAATGTATGAATCTTGTTTGCACCAGCACCAGCAGAAGACGACTTGCGTATTAGCATACACATGCAATTAAACCAAGATTGACATAATAATGGCAGAACTGATTTCATAACCAAGTTCATGAGTTCCACCTCACCTGGCGTGGCACAGAAAGAGTGTATAGCATTGCTAAAGTCCTGCTGCCTGTAACAGCTACCGAAACTTCACATCGCATAAGGGTCTTTGTTTTCCCATGCTGTCCTGAGTGCTGATTTGCCTGGCAGCATGTCCTCCAGTCTTTTGAACACCTGCCCCATCATTCTTCACAGCCCAAATATCAAGTCGGCAGGTTACATAATGATTTTGACCTTAATATGCCCCACGCTCACAATGAACCATCAGTTCAGGTATAGTCCTGCCAGGTTAGGGTATGTTTGTTTGACAGGCTTGCGAAAAATTAAGAAAACATGGAACTTAAAAAAATGGTTAAAGATTCAGATTTAAAAAAAAAAAAAAAAGCAACGGAAAAATAAAAATGTACCCCTCTGGCTGTGTGTTACATGGGCGATTTCAGCAGATAATGACAGGAATCTGAGCCCAGCGGTGATAAATTCTTCACTGGGTGACTTCTTTGAAAAATGCAAAGAAAAGTGAAGAAGTGTTTGTGTAGCGGTGTACACGTGACCCGGAGGTAATGTGAGTGTGATGAGAAGCGAGACTTCAGCCGGAGAAATCAAAAGTCTTCCCATGTGCATTACACACCTGCTCCTGCTTTGGATTTGCCGCAGGAGATAGGCATGCGAGTCGATGCAGGCAGTGACGCTTGAGACGAACACACAATGACACCGCAGCGCAGAGCACGCCGACGCCCTGCGAGGATCAATGTACATCGTGCACGGATTTGGAGTTTAGTCAAGGAACCCAGTTTAGCCATGACTTCACATGACTGATGATATGAACAGTGACATCGACATCCATCTCAGCAACTGGCCTAAAAAATCCTGTAATGCCAGCAGCAAGAAAAACATATGAAGGGGTAATTTTTTTTTCCCTTTTCCCTGTCACATTCCCTGAAGCTACAGCGTTCAGCTTCTGGAACAGCATCTTATTGGCTTTCATCAAAGACACAGACATCCATCTTCCTCATGCTTGTCAAGAGAGAAAAAGTGTTGACATGAGATGTTTCTGCAAACCATAGGTACAATGAATATCATTGTTTTCAATGAGAACCGTGAAGAAAGTCAGGTGTAGTTGGATGGATCAAATCATGGGCCGTCACCACTTGAATTGCGTCAGTTTGGTCTCAAAGAACATGCATCCACAAGTTGTGTGTCTACATGTACTTATTTCAATTCAAGTCAAATATCAGTAATTCATTCTCCTCCAACACGGCCACAACAACAAGCAATACTGTAGAAGTTGGTGCTTTAATTTTTACTCAGTTCTATATGAATATATCCTTTAGTACCATTTAGTGTTTTATAATTAACCTTCACTGCATAAGTCAAGTTTGTGCATTTATGTGGTTTGTTTGATAATGATGATAGAATAATATTAGAATATATATTATTACTATTATATTAGTCATCACAGAGCAAGCAGAATCTGAACTGGACTATTGTCTTAGTTCATGCATTCGAGAGGCGGTTCTGGGCTTCATCCAAGATCTCGCAGCAGCGTACAGGTGTAGGCCAGTTGCTCTAAGTTTGTTTTCATGTATATTAGGTTACAATTGCAACAAGTTTCTGAAAACCCGCAATTTTGCGAGCTGTCTTTTTGAGTTCCAGCACCATTTTGAGGATTGCTTCATCAGGTCATGAACTAATAAAGACACGCAGACAAGGAGAGAAACATCTTCCAAGGCATGTGAACCAATGCAGATGATCTCATTCAAATGGTTTTGCAATAGAATTGAACAGATATACTTTATTAATCTCTGTGGGAATTTTTTCTGAGAAATTCTCTTGAAGTGCTGAAAGCACAACTCTACTCTGTGTGACAAAATGTTTTTCATAAAATGGAAATCTTAAATAAATGTAACAGCAGTAGACCATAACTTGCACTCAAGTTGCACCAACCGAAGTACGACTTACTGTCATTTCATAAACACACCACATCACCACAGAAAAGCCAAGCACAACCTGCTAAAATAAAATAAAACCAGGACAGCTCCATCTTAGTTCTTAGTTTAAAATATTTCTGGTTACATAAATTCCCTAAAAAACATTTATATAACCGATGCATGTAGTTTCATGTCCACAAAAACACATCCAAGACAAAAAATTGGCAAACTGTTGAGGAGTCGGTACAAGCCTCATAGTTACCTACAGATTTGCGTTTGGATGGCTCGCCGTATCTTTATCTGCCCCATGCTGTGTTCTGGGGGCGTGTCAGACAGGATGGGGATGAGACAGGATAGGATGAAGAGGACGTGCAACCTAAATATGGCTCTTGCAGCCTCGGCCACAGGGAGACAGAGAAGGGGACCACAGACCTCGGCAGTGTACAATTATCCAAAACAAGAGAGTCAAGCCAACCTCCTCTCACTAAGACTCACGACAAAAGCAGAACAGAGTGAAGCCAACACGTTATTTCACTGTCCTTTATCCCCCGGATCACAGCGATATATACATAAAACAGACAGGACAGTATGTACACAAAAAAAAAAAAATCCACTGCATATTTTTGGAGTTCACATGATGCTGCATTGCAGGGACATATCATCATATAAACACTGCTTTTTCCTCATGGAGCCTGCCAAAAATCTGATGCAAACATCCGTTAACACAGCCGAATCACAAATATGTTCTCACTGAGGGTCACCTTAAACAAACAGCATAAACATCAGAGCATTCACGATCAATTGTGTAGCATATACGCTGCTCAGCAATAACTTCAATAACACTGATCAGCTCTTCCTCGTGGCGCTCATTCATGGGTTGAATATATTAGGAGGCAAGTCAACGTTTGTTGAAGAGTCGATGTGTTTGAATCAGGAAAACAGGGAAAGCCTAAGGCTTCGAGTGACTTTGACAAAGGCCACCGGAACTATGGCGCTCGTGAGGTGCTCAAACTTCAGAGTACTGCAGGATTTAATGCTGGTTCTGACATTAAATTATCAAACTGCACAGTTCATATAGACCCGCCGACAAATGCACCAACAAAGGGTGAATCACAGAAGTGGAACACATGAAAATGGGGAAAAAACTGCCTGGGTCCAACAAATTATATTTTCTTTGATCGCATGAGAATCTGGAGAGTGTTTGTTGCTTATCTGAGGAACATATGGCGAGGGGATTTACTATGGGAAGAAGGCAAGCCAGAGGATGCAGTTCGATTCTGTTGGTGAAGTTCTACTGGAGATCCTTCGGTCTTGATTGTAGTTTGAGGAACAAAGCGACGACTTTAAGGTGTTGACTCCCAAATGGAGAATCTGTGGGATGTGCTAGACAAACAAATATGATCCATGATTTAAAACGTCTGCTACTAACATCTTCAGGGACTAGTGAAGTCCACGCCTTAATGAATCTGGGATGTTTTGGCAGCTAAAGTCTACACAACACTACGCATGTGGTCATAAAGTCAGGACTTTTGAGAGAGCACTGGTATTGTGCACAAGCGTTATCCTACCTGAAAGTGTGCATTAAGAGTGCATTAATCTTTGCACAGACGCAGTGAGAGTCAGATCAGAGGCGTTCCATTCCTCCATCAGACCTGGAGGACATCCAGCTCTATGCATCCAGGCTGGACGAGCTCGAGGAGACTCACCCTTTTGGAGGCCCAGAAGGGGAGAAAGATCAAAGGCCTGTCAGCATTCAGTGGTGTGTACGCTGGCTGGACCCCTGAACATGTTACAGATGAGCCGAGGCACCAGACAACCATCTGGGGTTATATAATGGCACCGAGTTCATAAACGCAATGCTGCGCGCAGAGAATGCAGAAATGACACAAGCTCGTCTCATTTGTGGGACGACGGCTGTTTGTCAATTAACTGTTTAAAGCAATGTTAAAGTAGTTGTGAAAAATGTAGCTGATAATTAAATCGGCCAAAAGAAACAAGCTTGAATCCAGAAAAAAGACGTCTGTGAAAATTTGCTGACACGATGTTTGATGAAAATCATACATTGTTATAAAGCCATGTGCTCCATATGGAGGATATTAGATTTATGAGTGATGTCAACATTTGTATTTCTGACAAAATCTTGCGGACGTGACACGAGTCCATTTGATCTCTAGACTTCAAAAACCACCACAGATGATGTTTGTAAGAGGATTTTCATGATTCTCTGGCTTTTCCTCTTCTGTCATCAACGGGTCAAAATATTAACCTCTGCTATTTTCTTTTTCTAATTTTATGAGGTACGAGTGAACGAGTCCAGCTGCATGGAATCTAATGTGTCAAACTGTTTTGACACGTGTTGTGCATGCCTGGAAAGCAAAATAAAATGTTTTCTCCTGTTGGGCTTGCAAAATTGGTGCATGCAGAGTGTATGGGAGAAATGGGAGATTTAAGAAAGTCCCTGACATTTCTCAGTGAACATTACCTCAACTCTAAACACACGCCGTGTCATCAGTTCAGTCAGGTTCATCACCTTTTGCAATAAAAGCAAGTTTTATCTCCAGCTGTCATGTGGGTTGTATAGGTCATATAATGTACCATCATTACAGCACCTGGGGGATAGAGAGAAGAGGCTTATGCAGAAACATGACATGTGAATACTTTGTTTGACACTTCATGAGCCTAAGCTCCTACAAATTCTGCATTTAGGTTCTTCTGTATACAGTACGGTACAATAACCCCGTGGATGTGTACTGTAATAACGGCGAAGATACACAATGATCTCAATGAAGTATAGGAAAAAAGGGCTGAAATCCCACCTATAGCTGTAAGCGATAAGAAGCTAGAAGAGGTGAAACTCTGTGTTAGACAGGGATACTGCAACAAGCCCAAGCTTGGTATTGATGGTGTCATTGATAGCCTGTCATATGAAGATTTAAATGACGGCAGAAGTGAAAGGAAAAAAGGAGAAGAATCCAGAAATGCATAATGAAGAGGAATTGAAGGCCATCGCAACTGGAAGAGCGAGTGATGATATAAAGCAGGGTCGAAACAGAATTTTAATATGAAATGTTGCAACTTGTAATTAGTTAGGCTTCAAATGTCAGTGTTTAAGATGGATATATACGTACATGTTAGAGGAATGTCGGCTAAATGTAAATGTCAGTGACCTGTAAAACAGTTTTAAACCAATGGAGTGCCTGACAAATAAAACATTACAAACTTAAGTGAATTCTCTTATACAATGCAGCTAATGCAAATACAAATTTATGCTTTATTGTGAGATTTTGCTGAGATACAAAATGATGAGCAGAAGTATCAAGACAAAAATAAGGCGCAAATGAGCTTTTGTGAATCAACTGCTGAACACTGTCTGTGTGTGTATGCATAGGTCCAACATGATCATTTAGACTGAGGATAATTTGAAATACATCAGATACACATGAATTCAGTTTGAGACAACACAAGAAAGTGGCCTTTATCTCAGAGTGGAAAATTTGTCATGAAATTAAAAAAATCAGATATGGCCACATATTACCAAAAAAGTCAGACTTCAGTCAATGTATTGCATTTGTTTGAATTATTGGAACTTTGAGCTATTTCTGTTTGAGGACTTCTTATAGAGTTATACAAACAGCATTTGTGAACATGAAGCCCAGTCAATATTGTCCTTATTTCCTCTTCAAATGTAGTAGAATGAATAGTCAGAGCAACATCCAGGTCAGGAGAACACAGCTGTCATTGTTGTTTTTCAGTCACTGTGGTCATTTTGCAGTTCATAAAATCAAAGCTGCGTAAAGACTGTAATTTTGCAGACATATAATTTACCTGTTTAACTTCATAGCTAAAGGTTAGCACTCGGTACAAACCTATACATTTTCTGAGAAACGGAGAGGAGATCTTTTGAAAATTGTTGAAGCTATGGCGAAGCTGAGGGTGACGGTGGAGTCAGCGGTGTCGTTTCTGTAATGTACACTCGCCACCCAGCCTACTGGGCTTTCACTGTTATAAACTCAATGGAAAAATCTAGATTTATGGATTTTTCATTACATGTATGAGAACTTAGAGAGTTGGCACATTTTTAGGGACAAAAATGAGCCTCGATTGAGCCTTACAGGTTTCTCATTTCTGCAGACCTGTGCAAACTAAAGCTAAAGGCCCATATACATGCTTTCCACTTAAAGAAGATTTGAGTAAGATTGACTGTGATGCATAAGATACCTGCGCTCTGTTGGGACCTGCCAGTATCAGCAGAATGTCACATCCCAATAAAGCATGAGACATATTTCAGCAAATGGAAATGTTTAAGGCATTTAGTTCAGTAATGCTTCTCAGATAGACTTACATTCATCTATAAGTGCCGTCTCGAGATATGATATATATGATCAAGTATAGCCATGCTAATATTGTTTTGAATTATCAAGATACAGAGCTGCACAGGAAGATCACATTTTGAGGTTTAACACAGAAGCTGCTGAGTGAAATAGACAACAGTTAATGCAAAGTAAGCTTTGAAATCATTTTGTGTAAAGAACAACCCTTCAAATGATCTAAAGAATAAATACGTTTAAACTACAGATGATTATGGGTATTAAATCAAAGTTTAGACATAACTGATGGCAGAATTGATTTAATGCGATATCTGTTTACAGTTCAGAAAAGGAAAAGTGTGACTGCTGATTAGGCATGATCGGATTTTTTTTTAACGTGTTGCAGATAGCGATCTGGGTCAGAGATCCACGCCCTTCCTACACTAACAAACCAGTTGTCTGTCACTAGCAAACATTAGACTGGAGTGTCGGCAGGCATGTCTGGTCATGAAATGGGTTCTGCGCCTCAGGTCTGCACACCCCATGACCCTCGAAAACACCCTCATCTGTCAGTCTCCCAGCATGCTCTCAATGAGGGGAGGGTTTAGTGAGCAGGAAGGCCAAACGCAGTATCATGAAGAGCTCACAGCAAACATTCGACGTGCTGTTTTTGCACCTATTCACGGTGACAGGTTAAGCAGACTCCACTGAAAACAGCCTCATGGTAAACATTAACTGAGTCTCAACAGTCGGATGGAAGTTTAGCATACTTCGTAGGAAGTTACAGATGTCAGATGCCACAAGAGTTAAAAGTATCGAAATGTAAATGATAAACAAATAGCAAAACAAAGAAATACTGATGGGCACAGCCTGAGAGAAAATGATCACTTTCACTGAGGCCGACCGGCTGAATACAAAGGTATGGCGTGTTATGTAAAGATACTGACATGGGCAAAAGGAATGTGGCTTATTTAACTTGACATGCATGTTTCTTTGCTCTTGCTATGATATAATGTCAGATAATTTCCTCATATTTAGCAGAAGGAGGATTTCAAGAAAGGAAATGTCAGTCATTTAGTCAACCGCCACCGCAACAGAACCATTCTTAAATAAATCGCCATATGCAGGGAGAATGATTGACTTTAATTTAATTGAATCACCCTGTGCTGCATTCGGTGCTCAGAGACATGTAAGAAACAAGATGGCAAGCACAGTAAGTATAACCTGTTAAACGTCAGCCTGTGTGCATGAGCGTGCATTAACTTAAAGCGCCATTCTCACCAAGAGAGAGCTGCTAGCATGACTGTACTCTCAAACCTGTTGCTGCTATATTCGTGCAGCACAAAGCTTTTTTTTTTTGTTTTGTTTTTTTAGGGTAGAGGGGTGTGTTATGGTCAGGATTAACATTTATTGAAGCTAGAAAAACATCAAGGTCTTGGTTAAAAAGCATGTTTCTACAAAGTGTCTTCTGAATGTCTGGAGAAAATCTCTCTCAGATTCGACGTAATTCTTAAACTACGGTGAATACAAACTCTGCTGGAACAGAGAAATTTGTTTGTTTTCTTCAAGTGGCAAGGAAAGTTAGTTCTGCCCAGTACATTTTGTACTTGATGAGTAAATTCACTGCAGAACTCCAGGAAAACCCTTACAACCTGAGCCATTTGCATGTATTTATATGCCTTCCAAGATGAATTATTTAGATTTCTTTACTCCACTGCTTCAGCCAAAACTACCCATTGCTATATAACCTTTAGCGCCAGTGGAAATCTGAAATAGGGACTTTTCCATATTAGCCAAGGCCACCTCAGATTTCGGACCAATATACACATTTTTTGTTGGAAATGACGAGAAAAACGTTCTGCTCAGATGACGTGAGGAGAACAAGTCGCAAAAACTCTCAAACAAGATCTGCGACAAAACAGTGACGCTATTATTTTCTTACAGCCCTGTGACAGGAATGTATTTGTTCTTGTTGGAGTTTGTATAGTATTTAAATAGCCAACTACGATTCAGGAGAAGAAGGTATCTGTATTTTTACTAAGCTGGACATTAATTGGTGCATTTTTACACTTTTAGCAGTCCGAATTTACTTCACAGCCCTCAGTGACCTTCACCCATTCAGAAACATGTTCCTGCACACTGATGGCACCAGTGCCAATGGTGCCAGTGTAACCTGGAGTTCGGAATGAGAGGAGATTTGGCACATAGCCAGATCTCTACTCCAAACCGACCCTTGGGACTGTTTAGTGTACAGAGGTTCACAATGAAAGTCAATGTCTATATTCTAAATTTCACTTTTCAGAGAACCACACAATCAATGCCTTCCATTAAATCTTTTGAAATCTTGGAACGTACATAGTACATATGTACATCTGGATGGAGATATAATTGGGAAGTACATTTTTACTGCTTGGTGGGGGCGGGCTAACACTAACACTGGGCAACAGAAGAAACATTTCACAGTCATAAATATAACACAGCAGTCAATAAAATGTCTCCGTCTTCCATTTGATTTTCAGCCAAATCTGAATTGGAGAAGGACTGGGTGGAGGAGCCGCTTTTTAATCAGCCATGTAGCCTATAGAATTTCTAATTGTTTCCAAATGCCGTCACCCACAAAGGACGATTTGTACAACCAAAACTTTTTCACATATGCACTGTTAAAAAATTACTTTATAGACACAGATTTACACATCCCACAAACAGGCCTACTAATCCCCCATGAACTGACACATCTACAGCTCATCGTCACTGACCTGACCAGCAGTAAGAGCAAGTGGTAATAACTCCTACCGCCGATTCATTCTTTCCATCCTTCCTCCCTTTTCTTCCTGTTTTTCTACTAAACACATTTTCCATAGGCTGCAGTCACTCCCCATTTCCTCTCTGAATCACTCAGACCCAAATCACATTCTCCCGTGGGCTGATCCTTTGGGAATATTCAAAAGCTTCACAAGCTCATCCTATCTCGAGCCTCGAGCCTCATGCCTTCGGTCTGAGTTATTCGTCCAAGCGAAGCCTCTTCGTCACCCACATTCCCGTCTACGGACCCCTATTCCACGCTGATGTATGTCCCGTGTCGAGGTTGGTGTTCCTCACTGCGGCCTCGATCCCCTTTGAAGTGACTGTTTTTCCAAGTCTGGGGGGCACTGATGCGTTCTCAGTGTGGACATGCTGTCCTTTCAATTTTCATACTTTCTAGCCATTAACATTTATTCTTGTCATTGATTTTAAGTCCCGTATGGCTTACTTCCTCATCTGCGGAACCGCTTCTTCCCACAGTGCGCTTTGCACACCGTAGCCTCAACATTGGGGAATCCCAGATATTTAGACACGGCAGGAGAGGGAGGGACGAGACCCGGGCCGTCGCTGTGTTGTCCCCTGATGACCCAGGTGAAACCCATCCATTACATCTCCTCCCTTTGCCTGGCTTCTAAATCCCGGCAAGAAAATTCCCAATATCCCTTTCAAAATTGCGCATTACACAACACCGTCAAACCGCTCAACGTAGTCTCAGACCTTTTATTTATGTTGATCATTATTTCAACAAGGACATGAGCAAACAGGGAAAATATCTCTGTCAGGTTAAGGTGTCCTGTTCAGCAAAGCAGAAAGGATTAGAAGATTAACGAGGGTTGTGATATAACGTTGAGCAATATAATGTAATGGTAATGAGGTAATGGGGAATATCTGCACCCCCAACAGCATGAGCTGGGACGCCGTTGAGGTTCGAGGGTCTCACTGGATGATTCATTTGCTGTTAAATGATCCAGCTGAATGAAAGTGGAGAAAGTTCCCAGCTGAAACCTCCTGTACCTCCTACAACAAAAATTAGCATCTGAAAAAAGCAAAACCTTGTAACTCGACTGTGCATAAAGCAGTTAAAAAGTAACATTTGAGTTTTACTGCAGGGACCTAATAGCCCGGGTTGGATAATAAACGTGACGAGTTTAGGGGCAGAGCACGGCTGAGCCTTGGGGACAGCTGAGAAGCCGGGCTCAGAAGTGTCCTCACTGCCTCTGACGTTCTTTAACCTCTTTTTGTGGCTTCGAAACCTCATGTCTTTGGCCTCAAGTCACTCTCTATTTATGCAAGAAAATAAAGAAGAGAACGCTGCCCCTCCTAAATCTGTAAACTGCAATTAAGCTAAATTCCAAGTTTATTTCCAAATGCCGTCCTTGCTCCAGACCATGTGAGAGACTTTAGTCTAAAATTATCACACTTTTGGTCAGGAGGCCAAGACGAAGCCAGAGTTTGGACTGTCTTCTCTGAGGCCACAAAATCACAAAGATGCTATGGACGTCCTAAACTTCCGTAATGATGATTTGTGTGGCTGTAATTGAGAAATATGTCATTTCTCTCAGAGGAAGAACAGCAGAGGAAAACAGTAAAAGTGAAATGTAGAGAAAGTCTGATGACAGTTCACTGTCGTCGGGTGAGTTATGTCTGCTGTTTGATGATCAAAAAGCCTCTCGCAAACCCGAGACCTGGCGCAGAGAGACCAGCTAAACTGAAGGCAGCATGTCGGTTTAACCGTTTTATCTCGGCCCTTTCCAGCCAAAGGTCTCATGTGTGGAGGCAAACAAAAAGTGGCCCAGGCACCCGAGCACATCCCTCCATGCGTCTCTCTCGCTCCGTCTGTCTCTCCATCGTGTGTTTACACACGGTAGAGTAAGTGACAGGGCTGTAATCGGAAGTCTACAACCGTGTCATTTGGAAGACTGTTGTCTTTTCCTGGGAGCGTGGCGGTCAGCAGAGAAAAACAAGATTTACATCTTGCAGGGAGGGGCCAGGCATCAACCATGCATTATCCCCTATTGGCTGCGGTCAGGGACGGGCGTTAACGTGCGGGGGACGTAGGCACTCGAAATTTTACTGATGGGAGAAAAATTTTTATATCAAACGCCAGAATTTCACAACCGCGTAGGAAAAAATGAAAAGACAAACTATGGCCACAGTGGGACTGTGTCACATTATTGTGTCTGCAGTCGCACGGTAAGTCGGGTTTCTTTGTGAGTCCCCCTTTCTGTTTTGGACTCAGTGAAAGATCAAGTGTGTGTTGTGCTCACCACTGGCAGCATGTTGTGTCACCAGCCCTCAGTGAGACACCAAATACCACCTGTAAACAAAAGCAAAGGGAGATGGTAAGTACAGTTTGTAAAATGTCACTCTGCGGTCCTGGAAAAGAAATCGGGTTATTTTGTAAAACCCTGTCTTTTTGTTTTTCGTACGCGATTGTCTTTGATATCCGAGCAATTTTCCATTTTCAATTGGAAATAAAAAATAACAAGCAGTGCATAATTGGAACTTCCTCCATAGCACTTTTATTACACTTTTATTTATTTCATCACAAAGTTTACTGTTTATTCTTTGTGAAACTATGAGACGTCACCCACTACAGGCCCTCCTTCACCTCCTGGAAAGAATTAACCAGAGATGCTTGGACTGAGCTGTATTTGGCACTGCTTCTTTGTAAAAATCCTGACAACATAGTTAAAAGACAGGGAAATTGTTATTCCGTTACCTGAATACGAGTTGCACACTGACCTGGTTTTAACAGTCACGCCTAATTATGAGAAATTTGCACTATAAATACCTACAGCACTGCAGCACCATTAAAAGCACCCAGTACTACAGATTATCGACTCACGTCTCTTTTTCATGTGCGAAATGTCTACATTTTGTAACGTGTTCACCTCACGTTTGCATGATCGTTTCAGACTTTTAGGACGAATAAACAGCTGTTCGCTGAAGAGCAGAGAGTCAGATGCTCCCTCGGTGCAGCGCCCTGGTTACAGATGAGTTCAGCCAGACAGACACGCTTAATCCTGCACAGGTTCAAAGCTCGGCCCGTGCACATGTGGCATAAACCTGAACAGAGTTTAGGGGAATAAAAGAAAGAGACCCAAAGAACAAAGGCAGTAAGCAAAGAAAGGACTCTGAGTAATGTACTCGAGTGTGTTGAGTCTCTGGGAACTTGCAAGATTGCTTATTTTTACCAGCCGTGTGTGTGTGTGTGTGTGTGTGTGTGTGTGTGTATTTATACGGATAATATACTTCACATTTCAATGGTGGGTGTAGGTGAGGTCAGCAGCCCTGCAGGGAACGGTCTCCTTTTGTCACCGTTTGCTGAGTAAGACTGGGAAACCACTGCGGTTACTCCGATTACTCACACAGCTGCATCGCCCCCTGTGAACCTCACCCAAGAGTTGATCATCAACCAAAGTGGGACGCTTACTCAGACCAAACACTAGAACAGGAGACATGCGCGCAGATTTAGAAAACTTCTCAAGTCTGATATTTGAATCTGCAAACACACGGACACATGCTTTACCTTAAACGTGCAGCAAAACCACCGCCGGCGAGTGTCATAAGGAACTCATCCATCCTTAAAAAGGACACTCCTATCCACTAACTCGTATCCATCAAACACACCACAAGCATCAGCGAGACATGAACCTGGCTCTAAGAACTCTCTCATCACTCTCACTGTAACATAATCCAGCGACTGTCATCCAAAATATAAAAAAAATATATAGTGTTTGGAATTAGGTTTTGTTTGTTTTCAGCTTGAAAGTGCTTCAGAACATCTGTGATGCTCTGACGGATCATTCATACTGTTTCTGCGTTGTGAAAGACAATAAATAACCTGCAACGAGGGGCGATTTAAAAAGTGTCCCGCTGTGAAAGCGTAGCACCAGATCCCTCTAAAAATCAAAGTGTATAAAAAATGCATGAAGCATAAAGACAACAGTTAGAAGCAACAAGACCCTGGTGTAAGTCAGTGGATGAAATATCATACGAAATGATAATCTATAAAATGGATTACCCAAAGAGGAGGGTAAATCACGAGGCTACAACAAAGTGAAACGTGAAATATGTTGATTTACTCAGAGAAGCAGACTCAAACACATTCTCAGGAACACTATCCAAACACTCTCACACAGTAAGACATAAGAAATGGTTTTGTACATGTTTGAAAAGAGAACTTCAACATCTGCGCTACATATTGTATCACATACCAAAGGTTTCTCGAGAATTACAACCATCCTTATAGTTGGAGGTAATTTCATATTCAGTACCTTTAAATGCAGCCTTGGATCAGTTGTTTTGCTTTTTTTTTGTTTCGTGTTGTGGCACATGTTGAGTGTTTAGTTTGTGAATTTGGTAAAACACCTCTACACGTCTGTGTTTTGGTGTTTGGTTCGGAGTATACACACAGCTGGCAGTTGCCATTTCTGCCCATTAACCCTGCGCTCTGGGACCACCCCAGCATGCTCCAGAGTGAAGGTAAACATTTCTCACTGGATTCAGGCAAGGGAAAGCACTGCTGGAGTGCGGCTGCATTATGAAGGCCAAATAGTGCTATACTAAATCTAAACAGTCGATGTGAGAGCCAGGGGACTCTGAGAGGCCACGCTCCAGCGCAGAGAGCTGGAACCCAAGAAAAAATACCAAAAAAAAAAAAAAAAAGTCTGCTTAACATCTGTGCTCATTTTCACTCCACTGATATCATGCAAAAGAAATTTGTCAAGCAACATTATTCAAAAGTGTCTAATTGCTTTTCTTTATTCATTCAAATTATGAATACTGTACAGTAACACAACCTGCACAGAGCATGGCTGTGAGACTCGGGTGAGCTGGGGGACACTGCTGGCACTGGACGGCCACTTTAGTGTTCACATACAACAAAAACAATGTACAGCCATTCGATGAACTAACTAACAAACAAATCGATACTCTCTATTGGAACACACTTGTACTCCGTACACTTGTGCTCATATTTTCTTCATATTCACACAGTACATATCAGATATTTATTTTTTTAAGAATTGGGCTTCACTCAACAAGGAATTAGTTTAATTATGGCATTATAGTCACACCAAGTTGCGGACCAGAAGTGGCGTGCAGTCCAAGAGTCTGAGACCTCTTGAGACAATACAACAAATACATCATGCTCAGGAGGGACATTATTCCAAAACCATGCTTTTAACCACATTGAGATTATATGGTTTAGCACAATCTGACATGTTAACACATAAAACAAATGAATGAATGGATCAGAGAAGTAATTTCCATTATTAGTGACACCCCTTCATTTCTCACTGCGATGACTGTACGCGTCAAATAGAGTTCATGATCATATTCTAATCTTCAGCCTCAACATCATATTCTCAGCCTCACCGCTGCATGCAAAGATTATTTTCTGTTCTCATCCCAGCTGCAATGCACAGAGAGGCCAATTACTCTCAAATAACAAAGAACAATAACGTCAAGCCCATTCTGGAACAGATTTATATGCTGATCGAACCATTTTAATCTCTCCGAATTCCACAATACAAAAAGTAATGGTGGTGCTAACATTTTTCCTATATTTCTGCTAAGTTGATCAAATTCAAATAGTTAATTTAGATAAAATACTGTTTCGGGGTAATTTATCGACTCTTTTTAGACACAGCAGCTAGTACAGATTTTTGTTTTGTTTTGTTTTGCTCACACTGTCAGAAGGAGATGAAAGTTTCACACAGATTTCGGGTACGGGTAAATGTAAAATTATACAAAATGTTATCGTCCCCACATGTGAGTTAAGTTCTGTGGAGACGTGCACGTGCTGCCAAGAATTTATGAGTGCGCAAGAGTGCTACGCAGATGCACAGTGTAGCATAAGCAGAACCTCATGTGTCCACATCAATGTTTTTTTTTTTTAGGAATATCAGGGTCCTGAGATTGGCACAAACCTTAATGTCTTCTGATTGGCTCGTGAACCTGTGACCTGATTATCAAGTTGTTGATATTCGAATGAAGAGTCAATTCCTCTTCCTTGTGAAACTCTTCTTTGGTGATTCACTAGTCTGGTTTGAAATTGCTCATTTGCATAAAACACAATCCTTCCTCTTCTTGGAGTGTTGTTCCATCAATCAGTAGATTTTGAAGGAACAGTCTATGAACGTATCTTGATGCAGAATAATTTACATCCATGTCCTGCTGTTCAGGCGTGTGGCTGGGATGGACACTGAGCAGACTGACAGCCTATACTTTCAAATGCAATAAATCATTTGTTTAATGTTACACACAGTTCAAATTTAAACTGTGCAGCTGTGTGCTTTGGCCAACCAGCTGAAATTAACATTAACATCTGTTCAGAGTCATTTAATATACGCTGCGAAATGTTCAGAGGTGCAAGTAACACACTGTGCATGCTTTGTGACTGTACTGGTAGATTTTTGATGTGTGTGTACTTGGAGTATTTATTGTTTCAGATGTCAGTTAAACACAAATAACATACCTTCTGTTCATGACATTCTCAGAAGTGGCTGGTTCCTTCTTTCAGTTAAAATGGGGGGTGATTCAGAGGTATGGCAAAATTGGAGGACAGACTTCTTGTGTTTGTTCAAAAACTTCAAATGAAATGTACTGTATTTTATTCAAAGTCCAGCCAGATATGCTCAATACATTGATATGACCTGAAGTCTGATCAGTACCTAATGTTAAGATGCTGCATCCATGCTGGCAAGTGTATTCACAATAAGAAGAATCACCATTCCCAATAATAGGTCTTCAAAAGGCACAGAGCTACACTGGAGATAAGGATTAAGTTTGCCTCACTTTTACATTTGAACACATTTTATAACTTGTACTTCTGTACTTTTCCACTTGAGGGTTAATTCTAATCTTGCGTGTTGGAGTACCTTGAGTTTGAGTTCTGGATGCTTTAGAAATACTTGTCAAGGCTACGATAAAAGTTCAGGTAATCCATGTGGATCCAATGTGTAAAGCCAAAAAAGGAGATTAGGAGATACAGGATTAATAAGAAATGCGGTCGAGGGGATACCCATGCACATAAAAATGCTGGCTTTATAAAAACCCCAGTGCTGACACAGTAGTTGTATTCCTTCACGTTGAGAACATTTTTGAAACATCTGACTCACTTATTGTGAGAAATGATTCATTAAAAAGGTTCCTGGCCAGAGATTAGCTGTCTCAAAAGACTGTCTGACACCATTTACTGTTTCCGTATGTTCAGCATTCAGACTGACTGCAAATAAAAAAAAGCTAAGTGGGATTGAACAAAGAAAACAGTGGTGCAAGGAGGCGGGCAGGGGGGGGATTAAAGTATTGATTGAACAAATAAACCATTAAAACTAACAGATGAAAGAAACAAGTTTTGTCACTTCCTCACTGCGTATATAAACAACCACACACCAGATGTCTCTGCATCACATTCTCTCTGCCAGTGTTGTTTTCTCTACTCAGAGTGGAAAACAGCAAAACTTGAGTCAGTGCCATTCTTAGCCGGTCATCAGAAACAAATGTCCACTTGATAGCAGCATGAGCAATGTTGAATCACACCTAGCGGCACTTAAAGGCCTTATCACACCACCGCAGACTGAAGAATTTTCCAGGAGCTTTCCCAAAACAAAATTGTGTGTGTTTGACTAGCGAGGAGATGTTTCTGTCAGCCTTCAAACCAGTCGCCATTGTCTGCAGAGTTTTTTTTTATGACCAGGAGGTTTTCCATCAGCATGGACTTGCCATGACCTTTACGTTGCGTTAGTCACCATGTTCGCCAGCAGAATCAAAAGCATGAGCCTCCAGTGCCACTCTTAATTTGTTTCAGCACTCTCTCTGGAAAGCTTCATCTCGTGACACCTTTAAATTTCAGCCAGTTTGATGTCACTGCCTTCAAAACTCGAATCCCACACCAGTACACGACTGTTCCTGTGTGCTTCTGACAACTCCGCGGAGCAAAAACAGACGGAAGTCTAAATAGGACCAGGAGGGCATTGGCTAATGTTTTCTGTGTTTTTAGGATCTGAGGTTCCTGACACCTGTCCGTGACACTTTCCCCTTTGCCACATACGTAAGCAAACAGGCCTCACAGCACACGTACCGCTCCGCTCTGGCCCCCCAGGGGGATTCTGGCTGCATCTCGTGAGCTTTGGGGCCCTCGCTCCAGATAACACAGACCATCAAAACATTTTAGTCCACACAACCAGACTTCAGCCCTCTGGCTATACTTTGGTTAACCTCTGTATCACGCTCAAACCTCTGGGTCTCGCTGTTACCCAGACACAAACACACAACCCACACAGCCAAAATCATAAACACAGCGCAAAAAAAGCAGACTGCTTGGCTGCCCCAGCCAGCCCCAGCCTGGAACAAAAATACTGATGCCATCAATTCGTCACTGGTCAGTCCCTCGATAACTCTGTCCATCTATCTCCGTACTCGCCGTTTCCCAAGACACGTGTGTGTGTGTGACTGCTTTACACTCCTGAGCAGCTGAGCTGTCCGTACGAGCCAAAGAACTGAGCGGAGCGCTTGTGTCTGTCAGACAAACAGCAAAACAGATGAATCTCAGTGGGCACATGAATATGAAAAGTTATTTCCTGAACAAACAGTACAGACACGCTCCAAACACTGTAGCGTTCCCGTGCCAAAGAAAATGTCTGCGCTCATAAAGATGTGCCCGAGACGTTTAAACATGCAAACCAAGAAGTTGGTGGCAAAAGTAACTTTTCTATGAATGAGCAATAACTGGCTGGACAGCGCAACTGCAACACACAGAGGAGATTATCTATCAGCCTCTCCGAGTCTCTGAGTCACAGCAGGCTGCGGAGCCTGTGGAGCGACGGCAAAGCACGTTAGACCAAAAGGCAGTGTGTGTAATTGCAGACAGAGACACACACCGAGAGGTAATATCAGACAGAAGTATACTTATTTATAAAGTACTCATGAAGACATTCACTCTTCTTGCTATTAAACAGATGTGCACTCAGCTATCAGATGTGGTTTTCAGAAATAATTTTCCTCTTATTCAGCCTGTGGAGCATGTGGTCCGAGCTACATAAAGCTGTTCTGACAGCTCCCAGAAAACAAAGGACTTTTCCGAAACAGTGGGAGGAGAGTCACTATTGACTGGAAGTCAGCCTTGAGGGCATATTCATTGCGATATCTGCTGAGAGGACCCAAAGCCTTTAATTTTGCTGGAAAACTGATTTGCTGGTTGTTTGAAAGTCACGTCCTGTTGGACAACAATCTCAGCGGTTTCGCCGCTCGCATCAGACCCAAACCGCACCAAGTCTTATTTGAATATCTACAAGGAAGTCGGTAATCATTCCAAGATCAGCCTCACGGGTCGTTCTGTAACTCTCTCCCTCTCTGCATGCAGTATATCTTTGACGTTGTGCATTTTTATAGGGAACTGCACACATGATTTCTTAATCAAAGTCTGTTCCTTGCAAATGAGATGAAATTAGCAATCTCAGGAGATGTTTACCCAGTTGCATCATTGCATGCCTCAACAACCTCAATGGCTGAAAAAAAAAAAACCAAAAAAAACCCCGATCTGATTGAAAAGGCAGCAGCTATCCCTGCATTCTATATATGAAACATGTCGAACTGAATGCAGTGGATGAAAGGCAGAGGAACCGCAAAATCAAGGCACCTTTGAGTGCGATGTCTGTGGAAGAGGAACAAGTTTCCACATGGCTGAAAATGAACCAGATAACATTGATGAAGGAGCAGAATCAGAGCAGCAGGAGATTTCCCATCCATGGCCTGATTTAGGAGACATGGTTAAAGTTGATGACTCAAAAAACAGAAACAGCTGGAAGGAATGTCCTTCAAAGGGGTACTTACTTTATATCTTTCTGTAAAATAGTGGCTGCGCTTTATTTACTTGAGTACAGAGTGAATCATTACTTCTACTTGAGCTGGATTCTCTTTACGCAAGTATTTGTATTTCTGTTTAAGTGAGGATTTGGTGTACCTCTGCCATCTTCTGTGATCGCAATCTCTGCAGCTCTCTTTCATTCCCACCGCTCCATCAGCTGTGTTGATTAGCCGTTCCACGGCAGGGCTGTTAGAGAGTCTAGACAACTGTAGACTGAGGTGGGAGTGCATACACACCCGGCAACCACACTCACACTTGTGTATAATCTGGAGGAGTGTTGCGCCTGGAGCAGCTATGCTGGGCGAGTTTTGTCAAGGCGTCTGTGGTATTCCGCCGCCGTGTGTCTTTACAGCGGCGCTAATGCCACTCCGCGTATCCTCCGCATCCTTCCAGAGGTATTTGTATACATGCACACGTGCAAATACACCTCAAACCACAGCCAGGCATTTATACTGGGGCGCACTCATGTTGTTAGGATGCACGGCAAAGCAAGCAAAGACGAACTGCCTGACCTTCGTCTGCTCTAACAAACACGTATTACTATGCTTGTGAGGTGACTCCTGGACGTTACCCATTCCCCGGCCTGACACCCGGACATCAATCTGCACACCGAATCCAAGCCCCCCAAATTAACCTTCACCTTTTTCTGACCTCAGCGCTAAAACATGGTCTTAACTTTCACATGCACATACACCTCACACCTCATCTCAAATGATTCAAACTAATACGACCTCAGAGACCCTGAACCACTAATACTACGGCACGGCGATGTTATCTGAAATCCATAAAGTGTTCCTTGTTAGCACCCAATCAAGTCCTCACATATGGACCCAGGGAAAAGAAAAACACTCCTCTGGGCTTTTAACAGACAAGCAGTGAATGCGGACCTTTAGCCTAATTTATTACCCTCGGGGCTGAGGGGAGGGCTAAACAGAGGGCACGGCCAGACGGCGGCGAGAAGAAGGAGAAGTGAAAATGAGCCGCGGCTGAATGCAGCTAGAAACACTGTGGTGATGTATGTGACGATACACACACAGGCGCACGCACGCACACAAACACACACACACACGCACGCACGCAACACATGTAATCATGAGTATGAGGAACAGTCCCATCTTTATCCCCGTCTTTGGCAGCAGCCACTTCCTCAGGATACGAAACCGTTTTGTTTAACTTCAAACACGGCCTCTCCCTGGTTCCTGCCCTGTCCTGTTCCCTCCTCTCTGTCCCCGTCTCACTCTCTGCCTCTTCATAGCTTCTATTATTTCTCCTACATCCTTATTTCTCTTTTTTTTTTCTTCCACTGAATCGCCAAACACAAACTAACACAGGAAGAGCGAGTAAAGGAAAGACTGGCTGCAGGAGGAAACTTTCTAATCTGCTGCAGACAGTCAGGGAGCGGGACACATCCACTGTTCTCTGCTGCTGACTTCCGTCGAGTCAACCCAGCAGCAGCCATAACTTATATCCTTACCCCAATACTAACCACAGACTCAACCCCAAATTACCATCTGCCAAGCACGACAATCTCAGAGCCCACCCACAACTTCAGCGAAGCCGCTACCTCAAAGCAGGACAAAGACTGACAACTACTACCTCTGCTACATTCAGCACACTGTAATCAAGCAAGTCTTGGGCAATTATTTTGCGTGTGTGCGTGCGTGTGTGTGTGTGTGTGTGTGTCTTTCTCTGTGTGTTCACATAAGGAAATGCTCAATAGGGCACGTGCGACCATGTGTGTTTATTTAACAAACTTGGGGGAATAGCAGGTGTGTGTGTGTGTGTGTGTGTGTGTGTGTGTGTGTGTGTGTGTGTGTGCATGAGCATTTCTTTTCTTACTGCCTGTCTGTCTGTCTGTCTGTGGTGGGAGAGAGCGAGACAGGACACACTGCTTTCACGCCACACACCCTCTCAGCCTCAGCCAAAGTGCGGAGTCTCTTTAACCACATCACCTGATAACATCGCCGCCTCCGGTTACGCGATCGGGAGCAGCAGGTGGGGCCGAAGCCACACGATCTTATCGCACTTGTTATGCTCTGCAAACGGTGTTCTGAAACAGTAGCAGGTATGTACTGCAAGAAATTAAGAGCCAAGAAATGACACGGAAAGCACTCTAGGACCTTTTGAACAGCTCCGAAAACCTCCAATGCAGCGTGTCTAAAGCCAACGAGAGGAGAGTTTATGCAGCTCGCAGTGTCTTGCCACTGTGAGGCAGGCCAGGTCGTAATTAAGATGATTTAAGGGCTGTTGAATGCAATCAGTCTGTCTGAGCGTAATGCCAGCACGATACGGGCCGCGGCGAGAAGAGCCAGTCGTCCCGATAGCGGATCTGGCTGGGTTAATTTACCGTGCTGTTAAAAATTGTTGTCATTAGTGCTTCATCCATTGTCATCAGCGTGTATCTCCAAAGCACTGCTCGCCAAAGAGCTTGGCTGAGATGTGGAGACACTAACCTATAATGACACAACTTCAGATTTATTCCTGGAACTGAATGGGGAGAGCGTTTCAAGCCTTGTTTTCTTTGTCTTAGCTTCAAGCTGTCCTGTTGCATTAACACAGGTAATTTCTTTCATTCACCGTATTTAATGTTTATCTTTTGAGTGTGAGTAATACGCTAAACTAAAACATACTGCGACGTGGAAATTTACGGGAACGGGGTGCGCAGCCGATGTCTCCAAGCATCACACTGTTACATCATTATAGTGAAGTACGACTGATTTCGACACGCAGTATGAATCTGACTGGTGAAAATAATACGAGGAATTAATACTTCAGCGCAGGATGTAACTGAACAAACCGAAATACTGCCACAAAAATGATCATAATATAAACACTGCGAGAGACAGGTGCCTTTAAGGATTTACTGCTACGCTATTTCAAAGTAGATATTTTGACATGTCACTGTAATAAATGCAGTGGAGACGAGAATAAAACAATGGCTGGATTCCAGTAACCTGCTTTAGGGTATCATCTCTTTACTCCTGACTATTGCAACTCGCAACGTCTGCAGCTGATTACAGGCTCCTATGCAGTGTGCATTTGTAGCAGTTCTTTAAGTTTGCCTGTTACATTGTTTTTCATAAACTTGGATGCAACCGCCGGTTTGACATATCGTTCTCCACTGAACCGTCCGTGACAGTGGCTATGAGGTACTTGAGTCTACGTCAGAATAACAACATGATCCCGTCCAGTGAATTAAGCCATGGTTCAATTTATGTATAAGGAAAATATTCAGCGTGGAACGAGATGGAGACTGTGGCTGTGGTCCAGCGCTTTACCTCCCAGGAATCTCTGAGCGATTGTTATTTGGCAGTGCTGGCTTCACTTTTGTAAGCATACATTTTCTGCTGGATTGGTAGCATGTAGCAGCAGCAGTCCAGTAACGCAGAGGTAAAGTGGGATCATCGGTGTCAAACTCATTTTAGTTCAGTTCAGGGGTCACATACAGTCCAACAGCATCGTGAATGGGTTGAACCGGTAAAATAGTGTCATAATAATGTTTAAATATCAACATTTAGGATTTTCTTTGTTTGGCACTGGATGTAAGTTTGCTTTTTGGATACTCTTACACAATTGTCCCCCCACCCGCCACCAACTCCTCTCACTGTATGACCACAGATTTAAAGCCGCCATCTGAGCGTCAATTGCCCCTGAGAGTACAGTGTACAGCCACTTTAAGACAGCGAAAAATCTGTATGACATTAAACTTTGTTGTTTCTTATTTAATTTCCGTCTCTGTATCAAATATTTACAAGGTGATGACTGGTTGAACATAATTTCCTGATTTACTGGGGTTGTGCTACTTTTGCTGTGAAACAGCGTACTCCCCCAGAGGGCTTTTTGCAGTGGATGATTTCTTTACTAAAATTTTTCTGAGGTGAAAAATATACAATGAATAGATGTTCAAACTCAGATTTAAAAAAAAAAAAAAACAGACTTTACTGTGTGTCCATGATTCAGAGAGAAATTCCTTTTTGAGAAGCCTCAATCACAATATTGCACACATACACAGTTTCAGGAGAACTCTGAGACATGCAAATAGTTGTTCTAATTAAATTAGCAGCCATGATTTCTATAAAACCGACTGCTAGAAGAGTTCTGTTACAATTTGGCCCTCTGGTCGCCGAGGATGATTTTTTGCGGGCCTCACAATGATCCAAGTTGAACAACCCTGACTTAGTATTTCTTCACTGTTGTGACATCGGATCTAAATGTGCATTTTATTTTGTTTGTTTTTGGTTCAGCTCTTCGGTAATAACGCATCTATATCAGTCATGCCAGCACTAAGCGTAGCGCAGTGAAATGAATATCTGGAAAAGTGAATTAATTTATCTAAATTTCAGCCTTCAGCTCGAATCAGGAGACTCTGGCGGTGCTGTAATACAGACAGCAGCTCACTTGGTACTTTGGCCTGTTAAAACAGGGAGATTTGTGTGGACGATATAAAAGACATCAGCGAGGCCTCAGTGACACTGGGACTGCTTCTTTCAAAAATAACAAACATCACCTTTTCAGTTTAACATGGGATTTCCCCACCTAGTGACAGCACCCTGATAGGTTTGCCTGGATCTGCTGCCTGTGTACGTTATCATTTCAATCCACTGTATGAAAAATAGCTTGAAAAAAACCCAACATTTTTTTCCTGCAAACAGTATTTTGTTCCAGCAAGCCTGGACTATCTAAAAAAAAGTGTTTATCCAAAATAGTGTTCAACAGACAATGCAATTAAATTGGAGCTCCTTCTCAAAACAGTTCTGCATCCTATAATTTCTCATAACCACCTCTCAGTCCCCAGCTACCCCACGCCAGCATGGCTTCCCTCATTTTCCATTCTCGTGCGACCCCTGGTAGCCCACTCAGACTGTATTTCTTATTCAGCCGGGCAGAGAGGCCGATGAGTGTGTCTTGGCTCCCTCCCCGGTGAAACTGAGATGAAAAATGAGCAGAGACAGCGGGCTACCTGTTATCACTTCAAATATTTTCTTTCGACATACCCAGAATTCAACTTCAACAAATGACAGCAAATTAGATTAAATGCAGGCTAATGTCATTTAAATCAATCTCTGTAGAGACGACGGGCTTCATGTAGCTAACCAGTCGCCCAGAGGTCAAACCTCTTTAGTTCACCGATTATGACAAAAACATGGCAGATGTGAATTAGAGAAAATAATTAAAAGATAAAGATATCATGTGAGGGATGCAGCATAATGAGTCCCAGGCTTCCTGAAAACCTCCTGCCAGCAATCAAAAGTAGCACACTACTCATCAGACGTAATACGGGATTTCGTTGGCTTTAAGCACGACTCCGAAGCCTTTGTTAACACAGCGTTCATGATTAGATATACTCCAGTTGTTTTTGAAGGAAGATTAACTTTAATGATTCCAATGAACCTGATTTTTACGTTCTGAATCTGAACAAGCGGCAGCAGAAAATCATTTTGAATTTTGGCTGCACGGGCAAAACTATTATCCTTTCAGTGCCTCCTATTAAGTCTAAATTGTCTTGACCACCAAAAAAAATGAAGGAATATCGGAGACATGGCGGCAACTTGAGCTCATCCTCCAGCTTAATAATCCATCGCTGAACGTTTCAGTAATGTTCCCATTACCTCACCATTAGTGCCAGGCTGCGCCGTGGCTGCCGTCCATGCAGTCCTGTCCCCCCGCAGCTGCGGTGTGGGACGTCTGCCCACGTTGGCATTGCTCTTAGCTTATTTAACTCCTGTCTGTCAAAGAGCGGAACACACTTCCACGCCAAGCCATCACAAACAGGCAGTGTGTCCTGAACAGGCAAGACAAATGCCAGACCTCTGCCGAGACAAACCGCGGCGGCACACGCCACGGAGGGAAACCGCCACGGCAAGGACAACTTGGGAAAGGTGTTATCACTCTATAGCGAAGGACAACGCCTCAGCTCCTGCATGGCGAGAGGAACGATCTCTTTTGCTGCAGGAGATGAACAGTAGCACAGGGTCCTATTCATGTGAAGCATTACGAGACACGGCATAAAATAGGTGATGACAACAAGCCAACCAATCAGAGCTGGAGATCCAGGGGGGTTATATAGTACGTTTTATAAGAGAGGGTCTCTGGCACTGTTAGTGATTCCTGCTAATAAAAAGCCAACAGGGGGCTTCCTGTTTTGTCTTCACTTTGCTGTAAGAGCTGACAATCACTCAGGCCTGAAACATTCTTCTGTGTTTTCTTTACCTAGGCAATAAAGGCTGAAACCTGACCTCTGCACACAACCGTGAATATATGCTGCTCCGAGGGCTTCAATGGGGATGTAAAGCTGGAGTCACGGAAAGGGAAATGTCGGCGGTACGTGTTCTCGTCCCAAAGTGTGGAAGATCAGCAGCTATAGAGAACGATCAGCTTCCAAACTACTGGGACGCGAAATATGGCGCGAATCCAAGTAAATGTTGGATTTCCGTGAAGTTCAAACACAACTGAAGGCACTTATAGAACCATTTAAGAAACAACACCGTCCATTGAACCCAAAGTTAACATAATCTAATTCTGAGATGTTTGACTGATTGGCTTAATTTAATGGTTTATTTGATTTTAATTTCAGGGCGAACAAAAACACAGATGAGTGCGGTCTCGGAGTTTATCAAACGACCCCTTGTTTGCAGCTGCTTTGGTTGAATTGGTACCATATTGTAATTAGAGGTTCTCAGCCTCAAATCATTTCTTTGTTTAGTTGAACAAAGAACTCATCAGTTCTTTTGGGAAGTTGCATAATTAGTTTGAATATTAAAAACTATTTCGATTCTGGATTTTTTTTTAAAAAATAAATGTGTGTTTTCTTTATAAAGAGTTTTGTCTTTTTTATGAGTATGGAAATACACAAAATCAAACACCGAATTACTGTTGGGAATCCATTTAGGCAGTGATGCTTCAGTTTTAGTTGAAATCATTACAATAATAGTTGAGCACATCTGCTGTACAAAAATAAAGTATTAAATATCCAAGACACAAAGCAGCTAAAGCACATTATAGACTTAAAGGAATAGCGGTAAGGTTTTGAAATAAATATATATAATCAATACATTATAAAATACTGTATGTCTATTTAACATTAAGTGAAATCCAGCACTCTGTCGGCTCAACTTCACAAAAAAATTGAAAAATAGAATATGTGGTGTTTAGTCGCTGGACAGTGGGTTGGGTTGTAAGAAAAGCAGATGGATAGGCTGGTTGATCCTTCTCCAGTCTCATGACCTTAATGATGAATTAATAGATACTGGCATTTCACTTAGGATTAAAGTGTGGGAAGGGCAGTAATCATACAGTCATCATACTGGAAGTTAAAGTCTGGAAGTATCAATCAATAGTTTCTGTTAAAAGCACAGTAAAGAACATCAAGCTAACTAAAAATAAGTGGTTGTATGAGGTTCAGAGCTTCAATTGTTAAACATTATGACATTTTAAGGTTTTCCCTTCAAATATTTTAAAGCCCCATTAAAAAAGTGAGTTCCAGAGTAGTATGATAACACAGAGCGCACCGGGGCTCCCGTGTAAACAGAAACTCTCACTTAAACTTCACCTTTAAACTCTCACAGCTGAAAAAAGTTCCGCAATTACCACAAACAATAACAGCAACTGTAGAGAAATAACACATGCATATTGTGCTTCTGACAGGTCTAAATTAAAAAAAAAAAAAACTACAAACAACACGCCGCATCAATAAATACTTCAAACCCAAACCGCAGGGAAGATAAATGGAGGAAAACAGCAAAGCTCACACACACGTTAGCGTGAGCACAAGGCCAAAATAAGTATTATTGTATTTCAATGAAGAAGAAAAAAACACTGTTGTTAAAAGAAGTTAAATGCACCATATCCCATTAAATTATAGACAAAGCAAACATTAACTTGCTTGGAAATAAACAGTAAAATAACGTGCATTTCTTTTCTTGTGGGTGTTTTAATTAACTACCTCTGCTTCCTTTGCACTGGGGGGAAAAAAAAAAGAGTTAAAAAGGTATATCAGAGTGAGAAACAGCGGTTTGAGATCAGACCGGCTCTCTGTATTTCCCCATCATACTTAGTGTTTTTAGAGGTGCATATCTCGCTGCGCCAGGTCATGGGTGAAAGCCCAGCATCTGATTTGGATGTGCTGACAATCGCCGACTTTGCCTGACCTGTTTCTTTGTTTCCCTCACTCACTGACTCTATCTGTTCCTTCCCTGTTTTCACTCACCCATACAATTACCGCCTCTCATCAGGCCTGTCAGCCGTTTCTTCAGTCACATAGTTCACTGTGGGGAAAGTTTAGTGACATGCAAATAGTAGTAAATGTGAAATAAAGGTGAAAGACGAATTGAGAGGACAATGATGCCTCAGTGCACGCTGCACACGCACATAAACTGTGTTGAATCCAGCAAACAATATGTTTCTTTGTTATGATTGTTTACATGATTGTGTGTAGGTTGCTTTCTGTGAAAGAAATATCATATTGCACTTTCAAAGGTAGTGAAAGTTTAGGTTACTTGTCACAGATTTTCAAAAGCCGACATTTAATGGGAATTCACTGGCTTCGAGACATTACATGAAAGCTTCAAAAACAAACGATAAAAAGTAAAAATACCAAGAAATAGCTTGCATCAAAACTACTTATTACAATGAGAGTGAAATTCTCACCACCAGCCTACATTCAAATGTTTGATTACGTTCTGTCTGCCTCATCATGATCCGACCCCAGCTAACAGTGGGACCACTCTAAGCGGGACCAGTACAGCATAAAAGAAACATTTCATGGTTAAAATGTATAAAAAAAGAAGAAGAAAAAAGCACTGTGCTTCACCAAAGACTGCATTGTGCATTGATTTTCCAAGTCAGGATAAAATTAAAGCTTCACCAAGCTTCCTGGAGCAGTCTTTCAGGTGTGATATGTGAGTGAGTTCCTAGATAATCCCAGAGTTTGAGAGTTTTATTTGCGGATCAGGATGCTAGGGAGTGTATGTATTATTCTGTCCGCAATGTTGTGTTTGTGCTTGACACAGAGTAATGTGAAAATCCCTAAAATAACAAGCAATTTATGCGCGACACAGCCGCTGATTCACACAAGTCGGGGGATGCCTGCTCGGATTTTTTTTCAAGCACTGACACATTTCTGATGCATTAGTCAACAGGAAGGAATGGCAGCGCACACTCGTCATTAAATGGAGAGATTGATATTCAAAAAGTGAGGACAGAAGATACATTCTCGGATTCGACAGAGCGGGTGTCACGGCGGGGATTAGGCGTTTCCGACATGAATTGCTCTAGCCCAGTGAAGCGCTTGACGATCACTGATTTCACAAAACTGTCACATTGTCAGGCCCGTCAATACCGTCAGCGCCTGCGAAAATGAAAGAAACATTCCTCCTGGGTTTGCAGCATTTCATTTTTTTTTTCTCCTGTCGAATTGTGTTGCAACTGAGAGCCAAGCAGCAGAAAACATGTTGTGAGTTTACTCCTTAATGATGCTCCTCAGTTAAGCAATGTCCCCCCCCCCCCCCGCCCCCCCCCGGTCATTAGTGTACAGCTCAAAAATCCTGACAGCAGCATTTGTAACACTGCATCTCAATAGCTCCAAAAGTAGCAACCTGATACACCCAGTGCAAAAAGGTGATGTGTCTGCAACTTCTGCAAAAATCATCAAGCATTTTTAGGATTAAATTGTTAATGATGCGCGACAGCTGATGTTTTAAGACTTAATTTTTTAAAAAACTATTTACAAAGAAATATTTAATTCACACTTCCGATGATAGTGTGAAGATCCTGGGTTCAGATCGAGGCCGGACCTTTCTGTTGGGTCTTTGATTGTTTCCTTCATGAATATGTAGGCTTTTCTCCAGGTACACTCTGGTTCCCTTCCACAGTCCAAAACATGCATGTACATGTGTTAATTATTGACCCTAAATTGTCCATAGGCTTAAACGTGAGAGTGTGTGTGAATGTCTGTATCTCTGGAGGGGCCATTTTTTCAATCCACTATGTCTTTGACCTTGCTTTGAAACAACGGTACAACAATCACCTCTGGAAAACAACAATCTTCCTTTTTATTAGAAAGTATTTACTTTATAACTGATGACTATTCTGTATATTTTTAAACCTCTTCACTTGAGCAAATGTACTTTTTAATCAACATTGATGAATAATATATTTACAAACTCTGCACTCATCACCTCTCCTCAGGCCAACTGTTCTGCAGTTAAATGCATCCGAGCCAGACCAGAAATATCTTCAACCACATGGAGTTGAAAAACAGTCAATAAAAGTGTTTCTAACTTCTGCCAAACAGAAATTTTAAACCATTAGGAATGAAAATGTTTTGTACATCCAGTTTGGAGTTGGAGTTTCACTCTGCAGGATGATGCACATTCAGTTTTCACATCTCGCTTCTCCGTGCTCGCTCAAAAGCAGATTTTTAAGGTAGATTTGTAACATCACAAATCACCTTCCATTAGTCTGATGTGACCCTAATGAGGTTGGAGTAGATGTTATTCCACATCAAAACTGCATAATCATTGCCGTGTTGGCACTTTCACACAGTATGAGACTTATGGTGATGAAATAAAAATTATAACAGTGAGCCACAATGTTTAACTTTCAATGAAAGCCTCAGTGAAAGAGCTGTAGCAGATTGTGGATTTGCAGAGTCGTGTTAAAAAGGCATGGACATGTTGAGAGCTGCAGGCCTTCATTCAGTTTCACACTCTCTCACTGAGCTGTCTTTCCTCTATAGTAATGCTTTAAATATGAAGCCTTTCTTTACACTAAATGAGCCGTACGCCTGTAATATCTGGTTACCGATCTGCAGTGATAGCAGCATTGCCACTCCATTGCATCAGTGCTGAATGTGTTCAGGTGGAGAAACACAACATAAACGCACATTTTCAGAAAGTATTAAGTGTTCAGAAACAACAGTCTGCAGACCGAAAGCATGCATGAGGCAACGGCTGGGAAAAAAAACACAGCCTTTCAGTCAAGTTTCAAATCTGGGGACTGAGATGGGTAAACCGCCGGCGCACAATGAGCTGGACCGCAGAGCGGCCTCCTGGCCTCTTGGATAGTAATAGATCCAGAGGCCCGCCACAAGTTAAAAAGGAGTGTGACCAGACTCTAACCGACAGATCCCAAAAGTCAGTGCCAGAGTCTCAGAGACACTAACCCTGGTCTGGCTGAAAACCCCATGTCAAGGCCATGCGACAGACAGAGGGAAGCTGTTTTCAGTCTCTGGCACACGTCCCAAAACCACAAGAGAAAGCCAGTTGAATTATATTAGGTAATTATGCTCTCTCTCTCTCACACACACTCTCTCTCAGTCTGAGGATGGGCTATCCTTCTCCACAATCTATGTACTTCAGTAAATGTGAGTAGAAACTAAAGCAAAGATAAAGATAAAAGTCCTGCCATCTTTTTGACAGTGTAACATTTTCAGACTCTCTTTGAGTTTAGCGAGAGTCAAAGGCAGAAGTGGACATTAATGTAGCTGAATCATCCAGAGTGGGACAATAGGTGAGAGGCACAGAGCCAAGAGGACGTCCGGCCGGTGGAGGCAGTGGCGTGGGCTGTGCCTGGATGAAAAAGGACCAGAAGCTTGGAGCCGGTCCAGGATATAGTATGAGGCTCTGGATCGCGTCCAAGACAGCTGGGGGAGCGACAGAGTCAAGTCCCGCACTAACCTGGATCTGTGCAGCCCAGCCGTACTGCTGACAGATTTATCAAGGTGGACCTGGCCTGGCAGAATCGGATGCTTAAGCTGAAATACATCTACATCCACATCTAAATCATATGCTGTATAACACCTCGCCCACTTTCTCCCTCTCTACAATAACTGCTTTGCTTTTATATCTTTTTTCTCCATGACATTCCTCCACTATTGTGTTTACTCAATTCATTACATTTATGACTACTTCTTTGCTGCACAGAAATATGTTACTCTACTATCATAGGTGCATCAATTAAAATTATGCACTCAACACCAGCCTATTAATTTCCAGAACCGTACAAGTCAACGGTACGCCTCCAACTCAGCTGATGCCCCATGCTGTGGCAAGCTTGCCAGCAACATCAGCTATTATTTTTTAATCCAACAAAATTAAAGAAAACCTAATAATGCCGGTTATGGCCGCAGGCAGTTTCACCAGCAGAAGTTAAGATGATGGCTGAAAAGTGGAAAGGATTCGCGGCGATGCGGCGCGCTGCAGTGCTGTGCGGAAGCCAGTGCGGGGCGGCACACCTGCCTGCCTGATTAAATTGCAGACAATGAGGCCTGTGTCTCTACCTGTCCACCTGTCTGCGCAGCGGAGCCCCTCCGCTCTGTCCTGCAGCCTCGAATTCCTTTCTGCCCCTGCCTCCGTCCAACTCACCAGATATTAGTACGTCCACACTTTACACATGCATATACACTGGTTGGGAGAATGATCTCTGTGTAGTCTCTCTGCTCACTGTCTGCATTAAGCATGGCTCACTGTCTGGACACTGACTTTATTGATTATCTGCTCTTTCATGTGATGTGTTTCTCTTTCTCGTCCTTCTTCCAAAATTCTTGCCTTTGCATTTTTATGATGAACCATAAAGATGAACATGCACCCCTTGCTGTGTCCATATTGTTATTTTTATGTGAGAGATATCTCCATGGCCTCAGGTCAACTCAAGTAGTCTATAAAAAGCAAATGTAGACTTGAACTGTGTTCATAAGCATTTATTCCTATCCTAACATATCCCAGACCTGGTCCTCAAAAATTCCTGTCTTTCAGATAACGTAATGACAATAAATAAAGCTCACAAATGATAATAATACTGTGTTCGTGAAAGATTTAACAGATGGCTAAGATTTGCCACATGAGGGATTCTCTATAATTGAGCTGTCCATCAGCCAAAACCAACAAAGTCCCCATTCGCTACTGCCCAAGGAAGCCCTTATCTTCTGTTTTGAACTCGTGCTCGAATCCTTCCTCGTCCACATGTCTGGAGAGCGGCCCAGGTTTAATGAAGAATGTGCAAACCGTCGCAGACATCAATGACGAATGACTTGAATGTGACGGTAATGGTTTGAGGGATACAGAGGATAACACAGTGGAGTCTCTCTGAAACCGGTGGCATTTTTGTGGCGTACTGATTGATTCTGTTTTCCTCATTACAGAGGGAAAACAGCACTCATCTTTTTCATCTTTATCTAATTTTTTAAGAGCGGTTAGTTATAGAAACGACAACTAAGTAGGGAAATTGACTGAAAAGAAGCTGCAAATTATTTGAAAGGGCGAATACAAATGAAGGTGAAAGGTTGAATTAACTCAATAGTTGAAGACCAGAAATTAAAGAAAATTTCAGGTCATTAAGTGTAATTTTCTAATCAAAAAAAAAAAAACATGAAGATTTCCAGTTTTCCCTGTTATTCTGGCATCATAAACTCACGAAAGCGAAATCATTTAAGACGGGCTGAAGTCATGCAGCAACAAAGTCTGCATGGGATCAACAAACACCATTCAACACGGAAACCGTGTTTTCCTTTCGCACCAACAGCCAACGGGGCCTTTTTTCAAGGCTGACACGATCAATTCACAACCTAGGCTACTTGTTAATCGTGGGAACAGTGATGACAGAGCTTACCAAGCTCTAATAAATTACTAATCTTAACCCAAAACCACAATATTTCCAAAGACCCACCCAAACTGGTTTTGTGTCTCAGCTAGGTTTAACAGTACTGTTGTCACATCGTAAAACTGCTTCATCCACAGTCCTCTGCACTGCTTTCAGAAGGCACAAACAAATGATCAAACAGTTGTATGAATCAATCCCGTTTGTTTTGTCTGTGATTTTGGGGTCAGTTTCAGTTGACTTTTATAAGACAATAGTACAGGTTTTTGCATGTACAAATGAAATGTTAAGGCACTTGTATTTAAAAAAAAAGAGTTATATGTGGTAATCTTTTGTTTTTCTGTTGATGGTAAATGATCATTTACTATGGGCAGACGTAGAACGACAATAAACAACTCCATGTTTTACTGAAGCTTCAGATTTCTCATTTCTTACATCCACACACGTCTATTCGGTGAGATTGATGAAAGCGCTGCCATCCTCTCAAGCCCACATCCTCAACATTATGGGCAAATTATGCGATGTGGCCGTTAATGAGGCCAATTAAGTCCTGTAAATTCACTCCCCTGTTGTGTGTATGCTTAAGACGGTCTGCCTTCACACCCACGAGACAAGCCTGCGATGTAAATGTGCTGTAAGTTTAATGTTCACTCATCAAGCGGGATCCACTCTGCTAAACTCATTTAAACGACTTACAGATGCAGAACTTAAAACTCCTAAGATAGCAGGGGTAATTTTTCCTAATGTAGCAACACATCTGAAGAGAAAACCTGCATGGAAGCGAGGAAACGAAGCAATGGGTTTTCCCATAAAGTTTCCAGGAGACTGAGATGTGCTTTAAAACCAGGTAACAGATAATAACCATTTTGAGGGTAGGATAGCATGACATCTTTAACATAAGCACTGAGCGAATTTGTCAAAAACAATTTGCCCCTATTTTTCCAAAGCAGACTAATGAAAACCTTTCTGGAGAAAACGGAGAGAGCTGTATTGTTAAATGCCCTTTTTTAAAAGCCCTCCCAGCTGTGCCCTGTCCCTCGGCCAACCATATCCACCAGAAGGAAAAAAAAAAAAAAAAAAAAAAAAAAAAAAACCTCATGGGTTCCAGATTGTATTGTTTTATGTGAATCTAATACCCAATGTTCAGATTATATGGCCCCGGATTCCTGCTTCACCACAAGCACAGCATCAAAAACTTGTGTGGCTGGAAACTTTGCAATGGCCCCGACTGAGAGAGGGACAGATGATGGAAGCGCTGCGTTATTCCTATCAATGATAATCCACTTTCCCACCGTTCTACTTGTTGTTTTTCTTACCACCACAAACAAGGCTTCAGGCAGACGGGAACACTGTGTGGTCAAGCGCCAGTGAGGGGTTAAGGTTGGAGCTGAGGCAGAGTTTTCAGTCCAACTGCAATAAGGGCCTAATTGTGAGTTGAGTTCTCACTTCCAGAGTACATAAACTAGCTGCTTATTTATGTTATTAACAGGTTTGCCAATGCAAGTTTGTAAGCTGCAGTCTCACTGCGACTCGTTCTACCTGCTGGTCCGCAAAGCACAAGAAGAAGAATCAAGTCTTACTCAAAACAGCAACAACATTGATCGATTTGCCAAAAACAGTCTGTCGAAAACATCTGCAGTGTCTGTTTCTTACAGCATTATGTTGCATCCACGACTTTGGCAGGCTGCAGAAAAGACAACCAGGCTAGGGGAGGATTGTAAAAAGGATGAATTAAAAGTGGTTTCTGGGCCGCTAAATATCTTGAAAACAACTACCGTCGCTTTTGGAACTGAGATTAAAACATGTAATGCAGATGTTGGGAAAAAAAAAGAAAGTGAGAAATTTTACTGTTTGAATGGGGATCCTGATATCTGAGAACCCCTTTAGGGAAAAAAAAGACTTTAGAAGCAACTCAACCAAGACAGAAAGAATTGGATAGTGTTTGCTTCATTATGTTGCTGTTTATAACTTTATTTAATTATTATATTTAAAAAATGGTACTGTAAATTCCATGAGAAATATTCCATGGTTTATATGCAATAACACTTCTTCAGACTAAAGATTTCCATCAATACTTATATGGACAAAAAAACAAAAACAAAACTGTGTCTCCGATTGTTTTCTTCACTTCAGCTCATCGGGTTACTTCTCGACAAAGAGGCAATAAGAGAAGAGGAGGCAGCGGAGGCCACAGCCTGCAGCACACACTTCTTCACATCATAGCAGATCTGTCCAGCAGAGAGCAGACTCACAGTCCGCCACATCACGGGCAGCGCTGCATACCACCAGTCAATTACTTCATCTGTGTGTGTGTGTGTGTGTGTGTGTGTGTGTCAAGTGTTTATATGAGGCACATAAATGGGATTAGTGATTGCTGCAGAAAGCTCGGGGTATATGCGTGCGTGTGGCTACTGCGGTATGTCATCTCCTGTCGTCTCGAGGGGCTCGCTCCACAGACTTGGCCTCATTAGGAGCCTCATTATTACCTGTGATTAAAACCCTATTGAGCTTCTCTTCTTTCTCACACAAACTGCAGGCTCGCTGCATAATGAGGGAGTGTATTTGTCTGTTTGTGAGCGGGTACATTGAATCGTGTGCACAGCGTGTGCCTCAACTTTTAACCTGAAATTAGAGATATGGTGTAGGAGAAAAGCTCTAAAGTTGTTTTTAGAACATGAAGCAGAAACAGATTTATTTTGGAAAAAAATATACATAATAAGACCCCAGCAAATTTCTCTCACATGCTCCCCCTCTGCTGCCAGACACATTAAGGAATGTATCATTCTGTGTGCTTTGGCAGCAGATCAGCGCTGGCTGGCTGAGTGGTGTGAGCGTGGCTGCAGATGGCTATCAGTCTTATCTGCTGCGAATAAATCTCACAAAGGAAGTTGAAAGGATCTCATAGTCAGACATAAGTCCCAGCCTAAACTTCTCTCTCCGTCCATAAAATGTGCTCGCTTCCCCGGCAGTAACCGACAGTACCACATTATGGCTGCATATGCTCCGAAGGCTGGCGTTTTTCTGCATGATCAAAGCCGGTTGGCCTGCTCGCTGTGCTCGTATCTGGTCAGAAGCCTCAGAGGGCTTGATTCCGAGTCCATCAGGGTTTACATTAAAGGGCTATAATCAGAACTCTATAAACCGCATACAGTCCACAGTGTAGTCTGTGGTTTATCTGAGTGAAGTCTAACTATAGTGGATGCTGTTTGATATACAAACTGCTATCATCAAGGGTAGCAGGATAAACTGTACACACAACTGTACAATACGCACAACGGCAGAAGTTCCACATGATGGATTATTACAATCATTTTTCCATCCCAGTACTTAATACGTTGCTTCTGCAAGTCTGTTTTTCCCTCCGCCTTTGTTTTCCTGTGATGTCTCACTCTGTACTGTTGCTCATATATTTATACAGCAAGTATAAAGCTACATCCATCAGCCTGTCTATAAACAGAAGAATAAGCAAGTCTCTTTGCTCTACATAAACTGCTTCCACCTTCTAGGAAATATGCATGGTCAAACAGTGTGTGTGCTCTGACTGATACTGATGGTCTGTTGGGCCTAGTTGTGTGGAGTTTATATGTTCTCCTTGTGCGCGTAGGTTAATAGGTGACTCCAAATAAACTGTAGGAGTGAGAATGAAAGTAAAAGATTGTGTTCCTGAAGCAGCCCTGTCATTGGACTAGTGTCCGATCCACTGCGTACCCAAACCAATCATCCGGAATCAGCTGGGATAGGCTCTGAACCTCTGCGACCCTGTACGTAAAGTATTAAAAGTGATGGATGGACCAACAAATCACGTCTCCACTATCCTACAAAGTACTTGATACAACCTCTAAGCTTATACACCAAATATGATGGCTCAACTCCTGCCACACAGGAGTAAAATGAGCACAGGAACAGACAGAAATGTGAGTCCCCCATCCATTTGGAGACAAAATAGATTCACTTAGCATGACTATCCATGTGAAGCTCTATGAAGTTCATCTTATTATAAGTTCAGGCAGTGAGCTGGAAGGTCGCCCATCCCAGTGAAACATATAATCACACTTAAAGTCAGTTTGGAGTGGCGACTTCAACCTGACAAGCACGCCCTTGGATTTTTGTGAAGAGGCTTATGTTACAAACCCATGCTTGCATAGGAGGAAGATGCAAACTTCACAGAGAAAAGCCTGTCAGTCAGAGGTGAACCAGAATCCTCTGGGCTCATGGCAACACTGGGTGACACTACAGTGTGCTAAGTGTCCACGTATGTATTTTCCACTGTTTTCCGTAAAATGCAAAACAATTCTGCCGAATTTGAATTCCAGGTAAATAAATATCATGCAAAAAGTGTGATGCTGATTCTCAGATTCCCAGAAAGAACATGCACATGGAACGGACAGCGTGTGTGGCAGATGCAGTCAACGGCAGAACAGTTCCTGTGCTTCCAATTGAATCCTCGCGACTGCCTTTATTTTTAGTATCCGTCTGTGTTTTCTCTGTCTTTTAAAACGGAACAGATGAGGTAGTTTTCTTGTAAAGGGAAAATCTACATCCCAAATAAATCACTGATCAAAACGTTGACTGACCATGCCCTTCTGACCAGACAACGCACTGCGATTTGGACAGGTGGTGTTTAGTCTCTCAGGCACATCCACACCCACGCCCACTCGCAGCCCGATCTGGAACTGCAGCCGAAAAGAGACAGACAGGGTGGGCTGGCTACCACCTTTGTCCTCTTGGGCCTAATGACAAGGAGGAGAAACCCCAGGGATGAACACTCACTTCTGCCACAACCGCTGAATGTACTCATACATGCTGCAGCCGTTACAGCAGAACAATGCCACTGCAATCCAAGCACAACATCTGTTCCAGTCAGAGAGCGCGCCGCTGCCAGAAACATGTTCAGAAACAAAATAGCATAAAAGCAATGAAGTAAAAGAGAAATAAAAGTAAAGAGGGCCATGAAAAAAAGGAAAACAAAACGGTCTGTATTTCCATTTGATATTCGGTGTTTTTCGTGGCGCGCTGTGTCATTTTCCAAGCGGTTCGAACTCCCACACAGTCTCAGCGCCGAGTTCTGGATATTTTCTCAGAGGTGATAAAATCGCATTGACATTATAAGGTGCTAATTGCCAAAATTCTTAAATGAAATTAATAAGAAGAGAAAAGATAAATAGTGTGCGAACTTACTGGAATGAACATGAATATTTACACAGCAGCGTTTGAATATGTGTGTGATTGGGCGTTACAAGAAAAGTATACATTAAATAGTTCTAAAAAAGATTTTCCTTTCATGGAATCAGGAGAATCTTCATGAGACAATGGAAACGGATTCACGGGACATTTTAAATGTTTGTGTTTTTTAAGTGAAACGATTAAACACTATTTTCATGAAAACCAGATTCATTCTGTGTTTCTCTTGACAAGTTTCTGAAACTCAATAACACAATAAAGGTTTAGTTTTACACAGATCTGGAGTTTTGTTTCATCTAATTAATGCAATTCAAACAGAGGTAGAGGGAGTCCTGCCACAGTGCACATGTATCAGTTCTTGGCTCCTGTGAAGTGGATGAGGAGTTGGATGTCAGTTTGAAAGTACCTGTCAGAGCAGGAACGCCACCAACCCGACACTCACCTTCCTTTACATCACCCTGAGGAGGAAAGGGTCTGAGTTGCATATACAGGAAAAGTTCTCAAAGTTGTGTTTATAAATTTAAATACACAATTGTGAATTGGTCACGATAATCATGAAGATATAATCTGATATCCTGACAGCCCAAAGTGGAAGAAAGAAACCATGATCAAGAAGACATATGTGGTGCTAGAAATAAGGTAAGGAAAAGTCGTCATGCGATAGATCAAATGTCATAATTTCCTAACCACACTCATTTGCATCTTTAGCCTTCAGTTTTGAAAATGTTTTTCTTGAATTGTCCGCTTGTATAAGTCCACTGCTTCTCTTGCAGATCAGAAACGGAGCTTTTGAAAGGTTCACTTCAGGGCGAAACATTCAGAGCTCCCTCAAGTATCAGCCACAGGCGGGCTGAGCTATACATAAGTTTACAGCTGCTTTCCTGCTTGGAAGGAAAATTTAACGACGATTGCAACAGATTAAACAAACAATTCTTTAATTTGTAAAGGAGGTTGTTAAAATGAAGTCAGGTAAGCGATCCTCTGGTGTCAGTCTCTTAAAGGCTTCCCCTTTCACTCCACGAGGCTTTTAAACTCTAACATATAGCGCAATGACTGCCAAGGACACAGAAAATAAAAGACAAAAATGCCTTAAAATCTGGTGAATAATTTGTTGGGACTAATAATTTTGTATCTATATCTTCCTTACAATCCAAACATGACTGAACAGCAGGACTGAAAAGCTCCTTTCAAAGCTGATTTATTAACTGAGTTTCAGGATTTCAGTCATTGAGGTTTATGTTAAACCATGCTACACTGAAAAATACCACTTTTACATCAACAAACATGCAAGTTTAAATCCATTTTCAGTCTCGATTGTTCATGTTCATGTCCCCCTGCAGATTTGAAAAAAAAAAAAAGTTGTGGTGTTTTGTGCAGCAAGAAACCACATTTTAAAGGAGAAAAGTTCTCATAAGGACAAAGCTCAGAAAGCCCTTAGGCTGTAAAACCAAACAGCACAACAATGTCTTTGACATGTGTGCGTACAGTATTCCGAGTTACTATCACAATCCTAAACTTTTGTGATAATGAATAAAAAGGTACAAAAATGCTGAGTGCAGAACTTTTCCAAGTGTTTCTTTTTTTCTTTTTTTGAAAGATGTGAATTATGTCCTAATTTTGCATGTACAAATTGTGTGTATGCGAGCACGCAGTCAGAGTGCACGTCAGGACACATGGCTACTGTTAAAGCGCTGGCTGTGATCGGAGGAATGGGCGCTCGGTTTGTGGAACAATTACAAGCAGCTGAGGATAAATATGAAAATGCTTTGACAGACTGTTGGCTGCAAAATTTAAAGGTTCTCAGCAATCAGGGTTTTACTTTTAAGAATCTGTATTAAAAGAAAAAGTATATGTATACCAGGGAAAGGAGGAAACGAATGGGGAGGATATTCTTGTTAAAAAAAAAATGAAGAAAACAGGGAAGCCTTTTTTCTCTTACTTCAAATGAGCATCCAGGTGACTGTAAAGGAGTCACAGCTCCAGGTATCTGCGGGATATATGTGTGTGTCTGTCAGGATTATGAGAAGTGCACGTTTGAAAAATTGTAGGTGTCACATTCACAGGAAGTCATAGCAGGACAGAAAAAAAAAAAGGTTTCCATGAACTGGACCCCCGGAACACAGTCAGGAAAAACACAACACCAATATTACTGTAAAATGAGATGAAAGTCACCTGGCGAGCTCCACACGAGAACAAACACCAACTGTGTTATGAAGCGAAGGCTGCGCTCCGCAGCACCGGTGACCGGGGTGCTCCTCGGGGCATCGATCACCCTTTGCCAACAGCTTACATCGCCAGGTCGTGCCCCGGCTCTTCAAAGGCCTTCTCGTCTGTGGCGCTCATTATTATTCCCGGCTTCCCACCGGCGGCCTCGCTGTCATCTGCGCAGTAGCCTCCGCTGACCACCATCCATCTGTGCCCCCTCCCACCGGCGGGCCTTTCAGCACACTCATAAAGGGTCAGGATCTACGGCATCAGCACCGCTGCAACACAGTCTTTGTTTTGAGAAACTGGCTTTTCCTTACAGTAAACCTTAACCCCTTGACATTGCTTCACAGCAGTTTGCTTGTTTTCACTTACAGGTTAAGTTAAAAAATGCTTATATTCCTCAAAAACTTTTTATAAAACCAGATAATTGTTTTGCTGTTTTGATCTTTCTGAAATTACTCAGTGAAGTAGCAGGAGTTTTTAGGGTCAAGTGTGTGCTTGAGGAGCTTTATAAACACGTGACGATCGACAGACGGGGAGTCTAAAGGTGTTTGAAAGCACTTGC